>NC_061113.1:80998898-81156440 GCF_002878395.1 Capsicum annuum
AAAATTTAAAAAATATCCATGCACAAAAAATAGATTCATTAGATACCTAATAAATCTATTGAATTTTATTATATATTATGAGTAAATAGTTTGGCTTTGGGAGTAGTAATCATCACCAAATAGACATGGGTTCAGTGTGCCCACGTACTACAACTATGTACCCTATAGGTATTATATTTTCCCAAATGGACTCAATTTAGTTATCACACCAGTTATGAATTTATACCCCTTGCAAGGTATATTATAGTCTTCTAATGAAATATATGTTGGACTCCATATTACTCATATGATTTATTTCTGTTAAAAGAATCTCCCACAAAAAGGTAAGATTTTAACTAAGTATACAATGGCTCACTGCACTATGATTTTAATGTTTCAGTATCATTCTAGTTCTTATTATGATTTCTAATTTACTTCATGTTTAAAGTGAGTTATTTATACTCATTGGCAGGCCCACGTTTTATGCATAATCTCTAAACTAGTATACTTGGTTCACTTCATAGGTATTCATATTTTCTTATCATGCCAGCTCTTACTATATTTCAGTTATCATTATGAACCATTTATACTAGCCAACATGTTTGCAACTCTATGCATGATTTATTACTTCCATTTTTTTTTTGCATCGCATGTCCATTCCCTCATTCATAGTATATTATATTGTATGAACCATATATATGTTTATGTGACTACATTATTTCATAATGTAGGTATTAGTTCTAGCTCACAAAATCGTGGTCAAACAGATCACAGCTTCCAACCAGCAGGTGATGGGTTCTCTTTATTTGAGGACTCAAGTTAGTTTGTATATTTAGTATTTTATTTTTATTCATATGTATTGATTAGTGATAATTGTAGGTCGTAATCCAACTACCTATAGTTAGTATTAGTAGAGGCTTTATAGACAATCTGTCAAAGTTGATATATTTAGTTGTAGTTTCTTATTTGTATAATATAGTGTTGTATTGAACAAGTTCAACTAATAATATTGCTTTTTCTTAGTATTTCTAGTTTCATGTTTTTTATTCAGTTTCTCATGAATTATGCTAGTACCATGGGTTTGCTTGGGAATGCTTATGGTTCTAAGCATCAGGTTACCTCTTAGGGGTAATATCAATGTGTTACATATGCATATGTACCAAATGGTAGAATCTACATATTATGAGATAAGGGTAGTTTTAAAGTTGTTCTTATAGCTCAAGGGGTACAGTACATTCATTGTCATGTCACTAGTAAAGATCAGAAGATAGACTGTATCGTAATAGTGATCTATGGATTTAATATAGTTTAAATAAGGAAATATCTTTGGGATGATATCAGGGGATTAGCTGGATAGATTAATAAACCTTTACTCATATGGGGTATTTTAATGGTCTATTATAGATACTTATTAGATCACAAGATGTCCAATGACATGAGCAGACATTAGAGATTTTATTTAATACGTATAGGACCTGCATATCCAAGAAGTGTCTTGGAAAGTTGAATATTACTCTTGTACCAATAGGTAGCATGACTTGAATAGGTTGTGTAGTAGGTTAAATAGGGCATTAGGGAATGTTGAATGGATGATTCAATATGGACAAATGGTGGTGGAGTATAAGATACCCCTTATTTTAGACTATTCTCCTATGCATATTCCCATGATATTAGATACATCTCAATGTACAGTGCCTTTTTGATTCTTTAACATCTGGTTTATACCTGAGTGACTTTAGTGAAATATCACTGCTTCGTAGAGATAGTAAAAGTAGCATGATTCATATTTGGCAGCAACTGAAAGTACTTAACCTTACTTTAGGTAGTTGAATATCCATTGGTAAAGAAGCATAACTAAGAGGATACAATAGCTAAGAAGCAGATTAGAGGGTATGCAACAATATTTAATTAATCACTACCTCGATAACCTAGTGTTGGAAGAATGAGAGTTGTGGCAGCAACTAGAGAAATAGAGCAACATTAAAGAGAATATTACGCAACAAAAAGCAAAAGCTATATGGATAAAATTAGGAAACTCTAATACTAAACATTATACTATAGTGATGAAGGAAAGGAAATATAAGAAACAAGTAGTGGAGCTAATATCAATTCATGGGGATAGATTGGTGGAACCTAATGCTATTCAACAACAGATCCTTGGATTTTATCAATCTCTTATTGGGGCAGCTTCTCGGCATACTACAATAGTTAATAAGAAGGTATTAAGAAATGGTCCAATGCTATCTACTTCTAATAGAAGGCTCATTGTGCATATGTAATTAAGTAGGATATTTATGAGGGGCTATGATCTGTTATTAATGAGAAATCACCAGGGGTGGATGCATATAATGTAGTTTTTTTACAAGAAGGCATGCCCAGTGATAAAGCAGGTTATGTATGGAGTTGTTAAGTATTTCTTTATCATAGGAAATATGATTAGAGTTATCAATTTCACTGCAATCACTTTGCTTTCTAAAGTTTACAATCCTACTACCATTAAAGAGTACAGACCTATAACATATTGTATTATACTGTATAAGTTGACAACTAAAAAGATTTAACAGGTGACTTCCTTAGTTATTTTTGATACGCAGGTTGGTTTTATACCAGGAAGGAAAATAATAATATTATCACTGCTCATGAGTTTGTTAAGTCTTATAGTAGGAAGCATGTGTCTCCAAGATGCATGATCAAGGTAGACATCTAAAAAGCATATGATTGTGTATATTAGATATATTTGTGGTAAGTGATAGAAGGATTGGGATTTTCTCATAAGTTTGTTTATTGGGTAATGGAATATGTAACTATAATTTTCTTTTTCATGTTGATCAATGGTGAACTCACCAGAACATTTTCTTCTATTATAGGATTAATACAAGGGACCCCATGTTCCTATTTTTATATGCAATGGTCATGAAATATCTAAGCAGGAATTTGAATGAACTGGAAAATCTTAAGCAATTCAAATACCGTACTTAGTGTAGCAGACTTAAAATCACCCATTTAATCTTTGCAAGCGACTTGTTGTTGTTTGCAAAAGGTGATCTCTTATCTTCTCAGTTATTGCATTATAAATTTTGTGTGTTGCCAATTGTTTCAGGGTGAGTGCTATTTATTTTATCGGTGTTTCATCCTATGTACAAATATATATTTAATAGATCCTGGTATATAATCACGGAAAATTGCCTTTTAGGTACCTTGGAGTACCATTATCTATAAAGAAAACTCAATATCCTACAGTGGCAGCCCTTAATAGATCACATTGTTTTAGGAGTCTCTTTATGGCCTCCAAGAGATTGTTTTATATTGGTAGAATTCAACTACTGAAAATTGTTATCTTTGGAATCTAGGTTTATTGGTCTCAATTATCTGTTATTCCAACAAAAGTGATGAAGGCAATATAGGCCTACTACAGAAGCTACATCTTGTCATGCTCTAATGAAGTAACTAAGAAAGATTGTGTGTCTTGGGAGACTCCACAGATAGTGAGTGAATTAAACCTGATAAACTTGAGGTTATGGAAAAATGATGCAATCTTGAAAATATCTTAGATAACGTATGGATAAAATGGATCCATAGCTACTATTTCAAAGGACAAAGGTTTAGAGAACACAACATACCTTATAACGTTAGTTGGATAGTGAGAAAAGTAATAGGGGCTAAAGATAAGTTACACTTGCTAGATGCAATTGTTGGTACCAGAATAAATATAATTAAGAAAGCATATATGCAATTCATAAGGAACATTCCAAAGGTGTCTTGGAAATATTTTATATGTCATAATAATGCATGACCAAAAGTAGTGATCACAATCTGGTTGCAGGAAAAAAATATTCTACTAACAGTTGATAGGTTATTGAAATAGAACTTGCAAGTTTATTTATTGTGTATGCTACATAAGCAAGGATCTATAAATAAAAGATCATCTTTTTTTTCCTGCCAATATGTTCTATCTATTTGGGCAAGACTTTTTCTATGGCCTCACGTCCAACAGCCTCAATGTAGTAACTAAAATGACTTGTAGAGATGGCTTATTCAGGAGATTAAAGGAAAGAGGCCACAAGATCAAGTGTTAAAGATGACTTAGTTAGATTTTTTTCATCAATAAGGATGGAGACAAATAGTAGTCTTTGACAAAGTAGAGTGCACTAAGGATAAGATTACAAAGAGAATAGCCCGTGTCTGTTATGCCTGAGCTAATGTTTCTACCATGTTGATTCTTGATAGATGTAACTATTAGTAGATTGATTTTCTCATTTTGTTACTTTAGTGAGAAACTTAGGGTGTAATTCTAGCCTAGCTTTGTATTTGACTTATTTGGTGATTAATGAAATGTTTAATTACCACAAAAAAGTTGGCACAGAGAGATCTAGATGAGAGAGAATAAATTTATCTTATGAGATAATATAAGAGTCAAGAGT
The DNA here is from genome assembly GCF_002878395.1 of Capsicum annuum. Taxonomy (NCBI): domain Eukaryota; kingdom Viridiplantae; phylum Streptophyta; class Magnoliopsida; order Solanales; family Solanaceae; genus Capsicum; species Capsicum annuum. The sequence continues at coordinate 81,003,299 of NC_061113.1, forward strand.
CGTAGTCTTAACCCACTGATCTGACCCACATCCATTAGGTTACTGCAATTTGAGACTCAAATCACCAAGTAAGTGATCCACCTACTAAGCCCATTTTAATTTTTGGCTTTGCATCCTTAAGTAAGTGACACCTACTTGTACTACCCTTTCATCCTTTATCCCTTTAATTTAATATAGGATATATGTTCAAGTAACTTAATCAATTAATATGTTGAAATAAATTACTCAGTCTTGTAGAATGACCAAGAAAATAGGACATTTATGCTACTAGGTGAAACATATAGCTCACTCACTTTGTGTATATTATTTTCTTATGAATTCTTATGCTTTTTAATTATTATCTTAAATTTTACACACTTGAAAACCTTAGACTTTAGGCTCAACATATTCAATTTTTTTCCAAGACTATTTAATCTCTTCCCTTTAGCTAAGTCATAAACATATGACTGGGTCATAAGCGAGAATTTTTCAAATGGTGTCTTCTTGAAACTCATATCTCTTAATGTAAAAATGGATTGATAAGAAGTTTTCTATATGGAAACTAGACTCAAAGAATTTAAATTTGATAGATAGTACACCCTCTAAATAATAATGTGATGGAGATATGTTCATTCAACGACACATGTTATGTTGGATTATTTGATGTAACTCTCCACAAGGAATTCTTTAGAGTTGAAATTTTTAACGGCTTCCTTTGACAAAAAACTTTTTTTTTAAAACTTTAACAACATTCACATATGTGTTCCTTAGAATAATTTTCTATTCACTACCTTGTTCTCTTGCCTTAACATAAATTCATCAATATTTGACTAGTCAACGTTTAGGATGTTAATGCACCTAGGCTCGAAATATCCTTTTTTAGTACCCCAGAGAGTAGACATAAATACTTATATATTTGAATAAAAATCCTACTAAGGTAGAGATCATGGATTTTGAGTCCTTGGAGCAATGAGTTTTCCACATAAAATATTTATGTTGATTATTATTCCGCATTTACTTCTTGATTAGTCACTAAAGAATAGATCTTTAGTACATAGGTTACAGAATAAAATAGCATTTAATAACAGAGTGGTTTCTTTCTAAAGGCTAAAACATTAAAAGAATTTTTGATGGTTGCACCACTAGGGGTTCAAGAAAGACAATTAACCACAACCCCCTATTCTTTAATGAAAAATATTATGGTTGGTGGAAGGACAAAATATTGGATTTTATTATTGTACAGACCTTGGACCTTTGGGATATTATTGAACAAGGTCCAAAATTTCTAATGGTCAAGAAAGGATAACTGTACTAATGAAGACATCAAGGTAGTCCAAAAGAATGTCAAATCTAAAACAATTCTTATTAATGGAATTTGACAAAATGAGTATAGTCAATCACTTCATGCAACGCTATACTAGGATGCATTGCAAACTATACATTGCAAATTACACTTGAAGGGACCAACTAAGTAAAATATTTAATTCCTAAATACAAAGTGATATTATTAAGATAAAAGAGAGAGAAACCCTTCAATAGATGTTCCATAGATTCACAAGCATCACTAATGAATTGAATTATCTTATAGAAGTCATCCCTCAAAGCAAGAGAATTAGGAAAATTCTAGATTTATTATCTGGATCTTAGGAAAGCAAGGTCAGTACAATAATGAAAGCTATGGACTTTAAAACCATGACTATGAATGAGCTTATGGGAAACTCAAAAATCTTTGAGATGAAGAAGCTTTAAAACTCAAAGAAAGTTTCACTGAAAAGATAAGTAAAGTTAGTTCATAGGGACACTCGAAGTCAGGAAGTTGGTGTAGATGAATTATCACCACTGACTCAATGATTTCAAGGTTAGATTAATAACAGGTCCTTAATAGAGGCGACATTTCTAAACCCAAAGCACCTATAAGAAGGAATACTGAAGTATGTCACAAGTGTAGCAGTCTTCTCATCCAGTGTACATCAAAGGAGAGTGAGTGAACAAAATATGGTTCTACAAGAAAGTACAACATATTCCTTGCAATATAAAGTCCTCCAAGGAAGAAAATAAAGTTGTGAGGAAAGATCTAAAAATTTTGAGAAATTCCTCAAGTGAGGTAACTAATTACAAACTTGGAGAAAATGATCATTCACTAATACCACTGTGAAAGTTTTATCACTAATGACAAAATCTGACTCTAAATATGAACAAGATAACTTTGAGCTCAACTTTAGTAAAACAAAAGAAATTTTCCATACATATTTTAAGAAGAAAGTAATATGTATAGATCATATAGTGATTAACGTTGAAAAGGACAAACTGAAAAAATTACATCGCCATTTTTAAAATGGAAAGAAGTTAGATGAAGAGAAAGAGACTTGTAAATAAATATTGATGCTCTAAAGAACTAGGTTCTCACGCTAAGTAATGAAAAAAAAATCTTAGAGATTGAACAGAACAAAATATTAGTTGCATCCTCTAGAAGAAAGAATGTTGCCAGTGATAATGAGAAGAAGCTTGAGCATCAATTAAAAGTATATAAATAAAACCTTTACACCGAGCTAGAAATATATAGATTGCTATAAGAAGATATCATAGAGTCAACTAGGATTGGGAGAAACTCACAAATGTAATAGATTCTTAAAAGTATTAGTGTTGTTGCATAAAACAAATAACTATAACAAATTAGGTCTAAGATATCAAAAGGTTAAGACCCTCTAAAATTCTCATAGTAAGTATGTCTTTATTCCTACAAATTGTCTATGCACATATATATTATGGAAATAGCAAAAACTTTATACATTTATGAATGTCTAAGGTCTAAACAACGTAGATAAATATGATGTATGTTAAGAAAATAAAAAATCTTAAACCTCAATGAAACAACCCTTCTATCATTATGGTATAGTGTAATGTGCCAAAATTTGAATTAAGTTTCTCCCCAGATGAAGTGTTAGAAACTTCAGGCTAGGCAAGGCTAGTCTTGGATAAATTTTAGTGTATTTGGACTAGATAAATCCTGTAATGGATAAAATGTTAATTGTGTTGTTTGAGACCAGAGTGTAATAGATGAAGGGTTAAGGATCTTGTAGAAATTTTTTGAAGTGAAATTGGGTTTGGAAAACTCTTGATATAGCATTTGACATAAATGGATTAGTTTGGAATGCCAAAATCTAGAACTGTGTTGTCAAATTGACAAAAATTAGGGTATATCGAACTTTTTGCTAGTGGGAGGTAGGACACTACCATAGGCCCACTATAGTAAAAATCAACATTGGTCATCCCAACATAGCGAGAAGATCTCGCTATAATGATGCCACTGTTGTTGGAATTGGGCTGCTATAGCAGGCTACTCGCAATTAAAGTAGTTTTTTTTTAATTAAAAGACACTTTTCATTCTACAATCATTCAAGACTGAGAGACGATAATTTAGGACAAAAATCATTAGTTTCCACCCAAATTTCTTTACAGAGGAAAGTTAGTTCGCCTTTTTCAACAAGTTTTTTTATGGTTAATCTTTAGAATTACTAGGTTTCAATTATGGTGGAAGAATTAACTTAACCTAGGATTATTTTCTAGTGTAAAGTAGTAAAAACAAGGTGTAATCCTTGGGTTTTGGATAAGTTTGTATCAGTTTAAGTTACATGGTTAGAATTTAAACTTGTAATCATAGGCTTGATAGAATTAAGATAAAATGAAGGTAGAAAACCCCTAGAATAAGGGAATGATCATGATTTTGATATTGGGGTTATGAGATTAGGTTTTAATCCTTGAAATTGTTAGAAAATTGTTTGATTAGTGTTCATATTATTTCTTTTAGACCACAATTAATCCGAGGTTGTAAGAAAAGGCAAGGCTCGAGTTCATTACAGAATTATGAGGCTTGGATTGGGGTAGGTGATGGTTAAATTGTAGTTGAAGATTTAATTTAGTGTATGTGTGCATTTTAACTACCTATTTTTCTACTTGTTGCAATGAATGTTATTGAATGCTAACTTGTTTGGTAATTTTCCAAGTTATTTGATCGCCTAAAATGAGATTGTGTAAAAAGCCTTGTTTTAAAGTATAAGTATGGTTAAATAATCTCGTATTATGATTGTAAATATTATAATATGGGTTGATATTATGATATGAACTGGTAAAGGTCATCATTATAGAATTTATGGATCTTAGGGAGTATAAGAGACAGGACATTAAGATAAGGGTGATATAAAACTTGGTTTAGGATAGGGATGGTAAACAATAGATATATGACTTATTTGGTACATAGAATTACCTCATCCACTATAGGTCATGGATAGTGGGAATTTATAAGATACATAATATATATATGCACATGGTATTGGTGAGTTAGATGGTTCCATGAGTGGAATGGGCTGTATTGTGGTTGTTGTTTTGGTTCCATGTGTGAACCGGGTTATATTATTGTTGTTATTTGGATCCATGAGTGGCCTGGCCCATTGTTATACTTAAAACTAAATTAATATTATTGAAATGTAATAAAGAAGATATTTTGACAAGATTGAGTAAACTATTTGTTAGTCATGGTATTTGATGTCGCCCAAAACTACACTCTAATTAGAAGTATAATGTTGTTGATTGCAAATATAATAACCCAACAAGGTTGGGGTCGATCTAAAAGGGAAAACATGAACAGTTGCTTGCTTTAATGTAATCCACGAGCAGTACAAGAAAGAAAATAGGGGTATTTGTAGTATCAATTTAAAGTAATAAGAAAATCTTGAGTGTAGTTGAGTTGTAATCAATATGAGATAAATGCTAGGTATGTGTTCCCCCTGACTTCTTAACTGTGCAAATTTCTCATGATCAACCCAATTATTTTATTATTCCATATTCAAATCCTACAAGATAAGTCTTATCAACTGTCGGGTAAGCTGGAAGATAAATTCCACTCTTTACCGGGTAAGTCTTAGGGTGTTGCCTTGTTGCCCCTTTCTACAGCCTTAGTTACACTTGTCGAGGTAGGATCAAGTGATAAGATGAGATTCGGAGACTAAAAGGTGGAGGAAGAAATCCTAAATCACAGTCTTAATCTTTTTTTCCCAATCACAAACTTCTTGATTATTGAATAGATATAAATACATGCTATCCCAAGCATCTGTAACTGCTTTAAAATTATATATTGCAAAGAAGAATTAAGATACATGCTGAAACACTAGAACAATAGAGTCTCATACTTCATCTGCGTATCTAATCCGCCAGGGTTCCCACAACCCTAAATAAGGGGATTAGTCGCTCATGGTTGTGCAAGAAATCATGACAATTAATAAAGAACACATAAAATCGATTGCACAAGAATAAGATGAATAAACACCAAAGTCTTTAATTGAATAACCCTAAAATCTCAAGAACAATTGTAAGAATATTGTAATAGTAAGTAAAAGCTTATAAAAGAACATTCAAGAGTGTAACCTAATAAAAGATAAACCCTAGGGTAATTATAGTATCACAAAATAACATAAAAATACTATTAAAAATGAGAAAGGTAAAGTTAAGTCGAAAGTCGGTACGACTCGGTCTTTACTCGTATTGGCTCAATATGAGTCATACCATACCTTATCGTAGACGTTCCAGTGTCTGATCTTCCCATGGCTTCAACTTTCTATTCAGTGTATGACATCTCTTTATGAGTCATACCTGAGTGTACGACTCATGTCCTCAACTCGTATCCACCTAGGACTTCAGTCTTTCCCAGTTTTGAACACTGGTTTATATACGACATACCAACATGAGTCGTACTTAAACTTTTGACTCGTATTTCTTTGACACTTCAACTCTTGGATGGTAGCTCAGGTTCTGTTATTCTTACGTCTTCTGTATATGACTCGTATCCTTTCTTACGACTGGGATACTTGATTCGTATCTTCCTCATACTTTGCTCTTTCATCTAGCTTTTGGTTTTGTTGCTCATACGATTCAGCATATGAGTCATAGAGGGTGGTTATGACTCAGGAGTTGACTCGTATACTTATCAGAGTTGGTCTTTTTCAGGTCTTTTTGTTCTTTTTTTGTTCAAATATTGTTGTAGATCCGTTTTACCTATAATTCATACCAAATTACATCATATCCAACAAAATATTCTTAGTTCACACGTAAATTAACAATTTTAGGCATCGAAAGTGTGGTGTTTCCACGCCGCATCAACATCATCAACTAAAATTTTTGCATGTCCTCAGGCAAACAAAACCAATTATAATTTTCTAGAACAGAGTCGATGCTTAAACAGGAAAATCACAAGCAACCCATGGTAATGATTTTGTATTAAATTTCAATCTTGTGGTTCCCCTCTTAACTTCTACTTTTCAAAGCTCAGTTACATATAACAATTTAGCATACGTGGACACTTGAGGGAATCTGATAATGACATTACATTAGCAATAGAAACTTGGGCATAGATATAATTTACATTCATTAAATAATCTAGCAACTTAGAATCAAACCCCTGTGTACTCAAAGCTAAAGAAATCCCATTCACTTTTCATATAGATAAACCAATCTATTAAGGAATATAATGAATGACTCTCTCACTCATAAAGAAGTATCAGTGGTGCACACAAAATACCATAGGCTTGTCCTTATGCTCTTTTCCTAAGTTGTCAGACAGTCATAGAAGGATCACTATAGGACTTTATTTGGCTTGTAACATAGGCTTGGGGCTAGTATGATATCTTTTTGAGAATCAGTTAGTGACTAAGCCTCCTGGACACTACGCCATTCTCAGGTCCACGTACTTTCCATTTTTTCTTTTGTTTCAACCCTTATGTCTCCCTTTTTCTAAAAAGCAAATTTAAATTTAGGTCAGGTATGGCTTTTTAGCACTTATTTTTATTATTCCCTTTTTTTTCTTTCAATATACATTGCACTTTTCTATGTTTTATTTGCATCACACCCGCCCATGTTTTAGCTATTTTTCTTCTACCCATTGTCTTCATACTCGTTTTCCTCTTATGCACCCCTATAATAGTCACCCTCAACTTAGATGATTTTCTTAAGTTGAGGTGCACAGTGTCCATAGGAGGACTAGGGCCAAAATAAGTTCATTGTAAGTTAAACGGTAAGGTGATAGGTGTACAAGAAAAATTGGTCTATTAAAGCTCAAATATTTGGATCAAAGGGATTTATTAATTCGGTTAGGACATTTTAGGCTTAAGTTCTCATACAATAAGGGCCTATGATCATTCCCAACCTAACTATCCTAGACTTAGGTAAAAGCAACCGTGCAAGTTCTAGATTTCGACACAACTAGGAACTCAGTAAACTTTACACGCACTTGAACAAGGCTACACTACTAAGTACTAGTTATCCAACTCTACAACTATTTTGTCCGTAACTATTCTATCCCTAATCCTAATATCATTATTAGATGCGCAATAGTCTTATACAAGTATATAAATCACACAATTATTTAAACAAATTTTTTGAGGGGGTACCATTTCGTACAATTCAGCATATAAAATTAGCATTATTTCAACAATCATAACTTAAAAATCAATCAAAACAAAAATCATTCAATATAACTTGAGTTTTTTTCAAAATCCTTATAATCATAATTAATATCAAAAATATGTGCTGCAATAGGCGTACTGATCTACTCTCTATCGCAATTGCCCGCACCAAACATGTAAGCCATAACAGACTTTTAGTTTTTAGATCTATGTATCAGCTACTCCTAATTTTTTAGAATAACCCCTACCCACAACCAAAGATTATCATATTGTCTTCAGTGTTGAAAAAATAAAGTAAGGATAAGGGTCATACCTAGGCTCTTAAGGAACCAGTACATCAATATCAAGATGTGGGCCCTTGTATCGGGTCCCACTCTCATTAGCTACTATCCTAATAACTGGGACTGAATCAGCATACGGGGGCATAACATCAGCCCCCTCAGCAGCAGCAACTGATGCTCTCGATCCACCATCTTTAGCAGTCATCTCAATGACCCTTATCTCGTAGTCCCACTCATCATGGATACTATTATATCTGGCCTTTTTCTCAGTAGCTTTATCTTCTCTCTTCTTTCTTCTTTAGTTTTCTCAACTTGTCTATGATCTGAGTCTTTCCAAATTTTAAGCACCTCAACTATAGGAATCACAGTCTCTACAACTGTCTTTGTAATAACTAGTCTCTCATACAGTTCTGCAACTATCTTTTTTATTTCAAAAATCTCAAACCTGACATCAGCAACATTGGGCATCTGCCCTTACCCAACTATCGAGTAATTCTCTACTCAAATATATCTAGGCGCCTTTGGACTTACCTATCATATGCCTCAAATTGTCGGTCCATCCAAGTTTTTACTCTGACTTCTATGTGACCAACCTTCGTAGTGAGTTTATCTCACTAGGTCACAACTTCAGTCCAAGAAGCCTGAGAAATCAACAAACACTAGGAGGCATACTTCGTGCCCTAGGTGGCACAGACAGAACTGGTGGTGAGGCACTGGAAATACTCATTAAATCTGCGAGTGCAACCTCAGTCTATGTACCTATCTTGGTATCCTCATCTATAGAAGGGGCGTCAGTCAAATCATCTTGTGGGAATAGTCCTACTATCACATCTATTGCCTCTATCATAGTTCAGGCCAAGGGGTTGGCTACATCTTTAATCAACCTGATGTAAAATGTCCTTCGGGCATCAATTATCTTATCAATCTTGGGTAGCTCCATCACTCCCTCGACTAGGAAAATCTGAGTGATCATGCAAGGGTAGGCCAGCAATGCCTTCTACTCTCCAACTGCCCTATTTATATGCTCTCGAGCAAGGAACTCACCAATATCAAACTTGTAGCCAGCTATAAAACTAGATATCATAGTATCCCATATCGAGTTCAAGACATCATCTCCTATTATCGAACACAGTCTGTGTCAGGCTAGTGTCCACCAAGCATTACCCTCGAAATTAAAGGTACCCTTCTTAATCTACTGCGACTCTTCTATAATCCAAGTTGCATGCTCACCATGTGCAGCTATCTGCTCAGCTATCTACTCAGCTATCCACCTGAATATTACCATTTTATCCTCAGTACCCAGCATCCGCTTAATAACTTTTCTTATCTCAGCCATTCGGTAGTCCATCTCTCCTGTGTTGATCGGAACCTGATATTCTAGACCATATAAGAATCTCCCAATAGTTTGGGGAGAGATGTCAATGTGAATTTCTCAAATCATAAGGGAGGTGATAGGTTTACCACCCTTCCATAACTGCCCCTGTGAATACTGTCTCTACAGCTCTCCGTTGTAAGATACATAGAAATCACGCATGAGGACCTCACCATATCTGCTAGGCACTCTCATCATCCACCAAAATCCATAATTCCTGAAGTGATTTTCAAACTAAGGTAATTCATCCTTCCTCATAGTAGTCATTCTCCTTTTCTTATATAGCACTATTTTTTTCTTACCACTCGATAGATGAAACAACCTCATGTTAAATATCTCTTTCATACTGAGGTACCCCCATCGTTCAGAGCAGTGGTCAATGGGAGTAGGGGATCCTATCTATCTATTGAGGTAGCATCAACCTCATGACCCTGAGCTTTATCTTAACTCTCCTCTTCTAAACTATATTCCTCTTCATCATCATCGTCGTCTTCAGCCAACTATGGTTTGTAAGGAAGAGAAACAATTGCATTATTTTTTCTCGGACTCTTTGGTGGTGGTGTTATAGACTCTTGGGGACTACTTTATTCCCCTTAGTTTTATCCGGTACTTTTCCTTTTTTAGCATCTTTTGTTGTTGAGGTTCCTTCATATTCTTCTCTGTTGCTTTTAGATATGGATTCATATTCAGAAACAACGGTGTCCTCACTTTTAGTTGGTGGTTATTTGATCACCTTTTTAGAACTTGGTTTGGAAGAGGAGGTATTCTTTGGAGGCATGATTGCTTTAAATACACTATTATTAGTAACTAAGAAGAAAAAATAAAAGAAAAAAATATAAAACTAAAGTTTAATGTGCCTTGGTCTGATTTGGGTATGAATGGTGGGTACTAGTCGTAACCACCGGGTACGACTCATATAATCGATTCATATCTTAAATGATGCATGACATTTGTTCACTGATCAGCTTATGACTTCTCCTTACCAGTCGTACCAAAAGGGTATGACTCATAACCAACAATCATAAGCAAATAAAAAACAATTATCCTATTTTTAATTCTTCCAAGGTAGGTACGATTAGTGTGTACGACTCATAAGGTGAGTAAACGACTCGTATGGTTGAGTCATATCCAGTCTAGAACTTGAAATTCATTAAACTTCCATGTTGTCAGTGGTTACAAGTCCCATTAGGACTCTCGTACCAGTGGGTACGAGTCATAAGAAGTCTCGTATCCACTGCAATATGTAAGTCCAACTTTAAAGTTTAACTCCGATGAAATTTCCAAAGTACCTACTACAAATTTTCAGCTATATCCAGCAATTTAACACACATAGACACATCAAAATACATTTCCACAACCCTAGTTCTTCCCCAAATTCCCATTCTCAATAAAAATGCCTAAATCAAGGTACCAAGAAATCAACAATAGCATAAATCCTACTCAACCCAAATTAATACTATCAAGTCTACTTCCTTTCAACTTGGAAAGTAAAGCAAATAAGTTCGGTTAGAAACTTACTTGGTGATTGAAGAAATGAGTTCTTAATTTCAGATTCTTTTTCACCCTAAATTTGAGTTTAAATCAAACAAAATGAAATATTCGAGGTTGTTGGTAGTTAGATTGAGTTGAAAATACATTGATTTCATGAATTGAAGTTTGGAATTTGGGTGAAAAATGCGTTGGGTATGAGTGTTTCTAATAGGGTGCCTAATTGTTCCCCTTTTTCTTATTTTATTTAAACACTGGGCAGGTTCAACCTGAAATTTTACCTAGTAAGCATGGGTACAATTTGAGTATACGACTCGTACCCAGGCTTACGTATCATTTCTTTGAATTGTTTAGCTTGGGGACTTACCTGTGTTCTACAGTGGATACGATTCTCAGTCATGAACCATATCCAAAGGATATGACTTGTATTGAGACTCATATTCATTCTAGAACTGATGCCTGATTTTGAGTTTTCTCCCACGTCAATATGACTCCTACTTACGAGTTGTACCATATAGATACGACTCATAAAGAGTCTGTATGATAAATTCTTCAATTTGTCTGGATTTTTTCTGCATTCTTTAGTCCTGCACATTGAACAAACACATTACTCTATAAATGAAATAAGTACAAAAAAATGGATTGCCTCCCAAGAAGTGCTTTGATCACTCAAACTTCATCAAGGTCAATATTATCTACCTCTTTCACCTCTTCTATATTTCCCATATAGTGCTTTACTCTTTGTCTGTTTACCTGAATGGACGGTCACCATTTTTTTGTAGTTCTAAATCACCACAGGGATTAACTCTTGTTACTATGAATGGACCATGCCACCTTGACCTTAACTTACCTGGAAATAAATATATCTTGGAATTATAAAGTAGCACCTGGTGACCCTTTCCAATAACCTTCTCTTAATCTTTCAGTAACGATGCAACTTTATCTTCTCCTTTTAAAGTGCTGAAATTTCGTATGCCCGGAGCCAGAATTCATCCAACTCATTGATGTTATTCAACCATGTTTTTGTTGCATCCTTCCACTCTAAATTCGGCTTCTTTCACGCCCATAGTGCCTTATGCTCAAGGTCAATGGGTAAATGGCAAGCTTTCCCATACACCAGCTGATAAAGTGAAGCACCTATAGGTTTCTGTAAGCTATACGGTAAGCCCATAATGCTTCACCTAACTTTCTTCCCCAATCAGTCCTATTGGCATTGATAGTCTTTGCCAATATGGACTTGATTCCTCTATTAGACACTTCAACTTGTTCACTAATATGCTGATGATAGGGTGTTTCCACCTTGTGGTTTATTCCATATTTTTCAAGTAGACTCTTGAATAGATGATTGTAAAAATATGACCCTTCGTTACTAAATGACATGTGGCATACCAAATCGAGAAAAGATGTTCTTTCTCAAAAATGTGGTGACACTCCGTGCTCATTATTAGGCAGCACAATTGCTTCCACCCACTCAAAACATAGTCAACAACCACAAGTATGTACTTCATTCAACACAAACTTACAAAAGCTCCCATGAAATCTATTCGTCGTACATCAAATACTTCCGATTCTAAAATAGGGGTCATAGGTAATTCATGTCTTTTAGAAATAGTACCTTGTCGTTGACATTGATCATAAGTAGCAGCATAGTTATGAGCATCTTTCTATATGGTCGGCCAATAGTAGTTGCATTCCAGGATATTATGAGTTGTGCAGGCCCCTCCATAATGACCCCCAATCAGCGATGAATGACAAGCTTTAAGTATGCGTATCTTCTCTACCTCAGGTATGCATCTGCGAATGATTCTGTCTACATAAATCTTAAATAAGTAAGGTTCATCCCAAAAAAAATTTCTTACCTCGTGCATCAACTTCTTCATTTGCTGATATAAAAGATCTTCTGGGACTAGACCACTTGTTAAGTAATTTGCATAATATACAAACCATTGAATTAAATCTTGGGAAGCTACCAATATTTGTTCATCTAGAAAATTATCATCAATCACTAATCCCTTAGCAACCTTCTACATAGCTTCCTCCGCTAGTCTAGACAAGTGATCCGTAACTTGATTTTTTGTGTCTTTTCTATCTTTCACCTCAAAATTAAATTCTTGCAATAGCAGCACCCAGTGGATAATCCCCGTCTTTACATCCTTCTTAGCTATTAAGTACCACAATGTTGCATGATCTATGTGTACAATTACCTTTGTCCCAATCAGGTAAGATCTAAACTTTTCAAAGGAAAAAATCACTATCAATAAGTCTTGCTCTGTCAAAGTATAGTTCTTATGAGCAGGATTTAGTGCCTTACTAGCATAATAGATTGGATGAATGATGTTTTCGTTTCTTTGGCCTAGTACAACCCCTAAGGCCAATTACTAGTATCACACATAATCTCAAAAGGTGAAGACCAATCAGGAGACACGATGATTGGAGAAGACACCAACTTCTCTTTTTGGATTTCAAAAGCCTTCTTAGATGTATCATCAATATTAAGTTTTACCTCCTTAGCAAGAAGATTGCAAATTAGACTAGAAATCCTTGAGAAGTCCTTAATAAATCGCCTAAAAAACCTGCATGCCTTAGAAAACTCTGAATTCCCTTCACAAAAATTGGATAAGATAATTTTTCAATCACCTCAATCTTTGCTCGATCAACCTCTATGCCTCTCTTTGAAATTTTGTGCCTAAGCACAATTCCCTGTTTGACCATGAAATGGCACTTTTCTCAATTAAGTACCAAGTTGCATTCTTTATACCTTTGTAGAGCCTTTGCCAATTGAATAAGGCAGGCATCAAAAGAATCACCAATAATTAACAAATCATCCATAAAAACTTCAATAATGTCTTTGACCATATTAGAGAAAATAGACATCATACATCTCTGAAAAGTGGCTTGGGCATTGCATAGCCCAAATGGCATTCGTTTGAATGCAAAGATCCCATAAGTACATGTAAAGGTAGTTTTATTTTGGTCCTCAGGTGCAATAGTGATCTAATTATAACCTGAGTATCCAATATAAAAATAATACCATCCTATGCCTGCTAATCTTTCTAATATCTAATCTATGAAAGACATTAGGAAATGGTCTTTCTGAGTCCATGAATTTAATTTTCTATAATCCATGCATACTCTTAATCCAGTGATTGGCCTCATAGAAACTAGCTCATTCTTCTCATTTGGTACGACAGTTATGCCACCCTTCTTCGAAACTTATTAAACCAGACTAACCCACTTTCTATCAGTAATGAAATATACTACACCAGCATCCAACCACTTGATTATTTCTTTATTTACCACATCATGAATAGGAGGATTGAGATGACTCTGATACTCAATAAATGGAACACAATCTGGTTTAAACTAAATTTTATGAGTACAGAAACTAGGTAGAATACCCATAATATCTGTAATGGGCCATCCAATAGCCCTCTTAAAATTCTACAATACTGACAATAATGCTTATACCTCTACTTGGCTTAGATCAGCAGTAAGATTAACTGGCAAAGTGTTTTTGGCCCCTAAAAATGCAAACAGCAAGTGAGATGGGAGGACCTTCAACTCTAACACCGGTGGTTTCTCAATGGATCAGGGAGTAGGTAGAGTAGTAAAATTCTTCAAGTCTTGATCAAGCTTCTTTGGTGCATAATTATAAACAGTCCCATGTAATTCACCTACTAACTCCTCATAGTTATCGATACCTTCAAAGTCAAAATTAATGATCATAGTTGCAAGAGCTTTGACACCTAGCCTCTCTTCATCAGGAACAATTGTAACAGAACCATCATCCCACATAGTAACTACATCGACATCATGGAATGAATCTATATCTTTATCATCTACATCAATCACAGAACTACTCTTAATTTATTAGGCTGCTTCATAAATTTCCATACATTAAAAGTCACTTGTTAATCGTTGAGTCATAACATCAGATGTTTTTTATCCAAATCAATTAAAATCCTACCTGTAGCTAAAATTGTTCTTCCCAGAATAATCGGGACTTAAAAGTCCACTTCACAATATAATATAACATAATTAACAGGAAATATAAAAGAAGACACTTTTACCAAAACATCATAAAGGATACCAACAGGCTTCTTCACTGTCCTATCAGCCATTACTAGTCTTATGGTAGTTGGTTTGGGAACTCCCTACCCCAACTATTTGAATACAGTAAAGGTTATGAGGTTGATGCTAGCCCCCAAATAACATAATGGTCAAGTGAAGTTGAAAGACCCAATAGTTCAAGGTATTGTGAAAGTGCCAAGGTCTTCTGTATTCTCTACCAAAGATATAGTGACTATATCACTACAATGATGAATATTGTCAACAGGCTCATACCTGACTGGCCTTTCTTGGTGATCAAATCCTTCATGAATTTTGTATATCCTGGAATCTTCTCCAATGCCTCTACAAGTAGTATGTTGACAGTTAACTCTTTTAACATAGACAAAAATTTCTAATACTTACCTTCTTCTTGTCACTTTCTCAATCTTTATGGATAGGGAGGAAGTGGTCTTGGAATGGGATTCAGCACAGGTTTTGTAGCCTTCTCTTCGACTTCATTCTACTTTCTGCTACTCCCAACATCAATTAGTTTATCCTTATTCTTCTGCTCATTAGTTGTGGGTACATATGGATCTATAGTAGCCTTACCACTCTGAGTAGTAATGGAATGGCATTGAATATCACTTTTGGAATTTACCTCTGTATTGCTTGAAAGATTTCCAGGTTGTCTCTACTTTACTGTGGCAAACATCTAACCAAACTACTGCTCCAAATACTTGATTGATGTAGCATGTGACTCAACTTTTTTGTTCAATCCTGATAGATAACCTTTGATATCCTTCAGCCAGTTCTCTTGACTTTCTTCCCCCTTTGACCAGCTTAGCCAAAAGTTCCTCCATTCTAGACTCTGCATCTCAACTTCCTGGTGGAATATATTTGTCACTCTTTTCCTTATAGTCATCCTTCGTCACCAATCACCATCTCTGTCCCCACTCCTATCTCTGGATATATCATTATAATAGTTCTGACCTTGATTCTCTTGCCCTTGGGCTCAAAAATATTCCAATCTATAATCAAGATACTTTGCCTCTTCTTCAGATTTGATCTCAAATAGTTTGGAGATAGACCTATGTTCTACTACTGCATTCACCTTCTGATCACTCATTGATGAAAATTGTTTTATTAGCAACCCAATATATGTATGAAGTTGTGCAACCTCTTGTGCCATCATGTTATTTGTTGCTCCATAAGTATTTGTTACTCCAATAACATATGTACCACCACCACATTCTGAATCTTGAGTATGCCATCCTCTATTGGTAACCGCGATTGCATCTAGCATTTTCTTTGTAGCTTCCCAATGAACGATCCTCCTAGAATAGTATCTATCACAGCTCTTGAACTATCATTCAATGATTAATAGAAAATCCCAGACAAGTTAGATCCTCTAATTTTGTGATTTGGTACCATGCTCAGCGTCTTCTTTAATCAAAACCATGCCTCATACATAGACACTGTAGGTAGCTATCTAAAATTATAAATTTCATCCATCAACTAAACATCCATACAGAAGGGAAGAATCTGCTCTGAAAATATATCTTCAACTTATGCCAAATAGTTATATATCCTATTGGAAGTTCCCCCAGCCATAGTGATGCTTCGCCTATCAAAGAAAATGAGAACAACCTTAATATCAATGCTTCCTGATTAACCCTTGGAATATAATAATTTGTGTAGATCCCGAGAAAATTTGTAAGGAACATATTTGCATCATCCTTAGCTGCAGTCAAAAATACACCCTTAAGATTCAATAATTAAATCATAGCACTAGTAATATCAAACTTCATATTAGGGTCTAAAACAGGAATAACAATGGCTCTAGATTTTGTAGGATCAACATAACCCATATTTTCATCATCTTCCTCGTATGGGTACAGGTGTTGAGATATCAAAATAAATAAAGCCTTGCCTCTCTGTACTCAATGATCAACAACTTGTCTCAACTTTACTAGACATTCTTGCTAAGCTACTATTGCCTCTGTAGAAAATCTTGCTTCTTCTATTTCTCTACGTTCTTGCTCTAATAGTTTTTATGTCTATAAGTCTGCAGTATTTTGTGGGTCTAATGGAGCACACGAGAGTGCCGCATTTAGATCTGTAGGTGGGGGATCTTGAACCCCTTCATAAAATTGACCTGACATTCTTCTCGAAGTTTGAAGGATTCCCTCTGGTTCTGGATCAAAAAGGAGTAAGGGATTGCCTCTACTTCTAGTACTTGGCATACACCAATGTATGCCAAAGAAAAAACAAAAAATTAAAAACCCATTAACTTCACCAATTCAATTCACTACTTAATTGACTTCTCTTGAAACGACGCCAAAATTTGATATCACCCAAAACTATACTCCAATTAGAAATATAATGTAGTCGATTGCAAATATAATAACCCAACAAGGTGGGGGTAAATCCCATAGGGAAAATGTGAATAGTTTCTTGCTTTGATGCAATCCACGAGTAGTACATGAAAGTAAATGGGGGTATTTGTAGTATCAATTGTAAGTAGTAACAAAATCTTGAGTATTGTTGATTGTAATAGTTATGAGACGAAAGTTAGGTAAGTGTTCCCCCTGACTTATTAACTGCACAAATTTCTTGTGATCAACCTTATTATTCTATTATTCTGCATGCAAATCCTACAAGATAAGTCTTATTAACTTCCACGTAAGCTCAAAGATAAATTTCACCCTTTACCAGGTAAGTCTCAAGATGTTGCCTTGTTGTCCCTTGCTACGGCCTTAGTTACACTTATCAGGGTAGGATTAAGTGATAAGATGAAATGCAGGGACTAAAAGTTAGAGGTAGAAATCCTAAATCACTATCTCAATGTTCTCTTCCTAATCATAAATTTCTTGGTTATTGAATGGATGAGAATACAGGCTATCTCAAGCATCTGCAGCTGCTATGATATTAATTATTGTGAAGAAGAATTAAGATACTTGCAAAAACCTTAGAACAATTGAGTCTCATAGTTCCTCTGCATAGCTAACCACTAGGGTTTCCACAACCTTAGTTAAGGAGACTACCCACTCATGGTTGACAAAGAAATTATGATTATCAATGAAGAACACATAAAATCGATTGCACAAGAATAAGATGAATAAACTCCAAAGTCTTTTATTGAATAAACCCTAAAATATTAAAAAATTGTAAAAATATTGTAATAGTATGTAAAAGCATGTAAAATAACGTTCAAGAGTGTAAAATAATAAAAGATAAACCCTAGGTATTTATAGTATCTCAAAATAACATAAAAATCCTATCAAAAATAGGAAAGGTAAAGTTAAGTCAGCAGTTGATTCAACTCAGTCTTCACTCATATCGGCTCAATATGAGTCGTACCCAGACTTATCGTATTCGTTCCAGTGTTCGATCTTTCCACGACTTTAACTTTCTGTTCAACATATGACATCTCTGTACGAGTCGTACCTGAGTGTATGAATCGTGTACTCAACTCGTATCCACTTGGGACTTTAGTCTTTCCCAAATTTAAACACGGTTTGTATATGACATACCAATATGAGTTGTACTTAGACTTACGACTCATATTTCTTTGACACTTCAACTCCTTGATGGTAGCTTAGGTTCTATTATGCTTACAATTTCCATTTATAACTTGTATCCTTGCTTACAACTGGGATACTTAAGTTGTATGTTCCTCTTACTTGGCTTTTTTATCTGGCTTTTGGTTCTGTTACTCATATAATTTAGCATACAAGTCGTATTAAGTGGTTTCGACTAAAAAATTGACTCATATATTGATTAGAGTTGGTCTTTTTCAAGTCTTTTTTATCAAATACTATTGTATACCTATTTTACTGGTAATTCACACCAAAGTGCATCTATCCAACAAAATACCCTAAGTTCATACATAAATTCACGATTTTAAGCATCAAAAGTATCGTGTTCCCACGTCACATCAGTATTCGACTTGGTTGAATATTTGTACTTATTCTATCCATTTCTAGATTACTTGGTAAAGTATTGGTATTGAGTATTTGAATTAGATGGTCATCCCACCATAGTGTGGGTGGCACTCGTGGAAGGGTTTGGATTATGACAATGTTGTTATAAAAAACCTAGGTCCATTGACCTAATCATACTAAAATGGGTCTAGTAAAGTCTTACAAAGTAGTACAGAGATGTATGTACTTTTGTTCAAAAGGCTATGGGGATTTAGGAAAATATCACATTCTTTCTTCCTTCATGTTATTACTTGATTCCAATTAGTATCTAGCATTCTAAATTGGTATCTAATATCTTCACAATATTTTTGCCAACTGGGAAGTATGAGAGCTAATGGAGCTAGAGAAATAGCTCCCATACTAGGCATCCTAGTTGTAGAGACTATCTCTAGAGATAGAGGATGGGTTAGAGGGAGAGTAAGTAGTAGGGTGACACCCCCTAGGGGTGCAACACAAGTGCCGCTACTCCAGCCTAATGGAGATCTGGGACACCTCCCCCACCCAAGGATCATCATAATGAGGTTATGAATATGGAGATTTTGGAAAAAATATGAGGTAGTACCAATTTTGAGAGTTGCAACTCTTTCTTAAATATTGTCTGAACTAATTCAATAGGTACTTGACTTTTTGAGTGGGCTTGTTGGTATTGGAGCCATACCTATGGTGTTTATTTACCAATATCTGAGGATGCAGCCTACTGTTGTGGTGGCTCCTAAGATGGATGAGTTCTCTGTTATAAAAGCTTTTCTTTATCTATTTTTATGTCCTATTATGATCAGGACTGAACATGATATGTTGACTAAGTACTTGAAGATGAAAACTCTTACCTTTTATCTTTGTTGGTTCTCCTCCTACCTCATATCTTTGTTGGTTCTAAGCCAAAAGATGCTTTTGAGTTTATTATAGACTGTTATGAGAGGCTACATAAGATTGGAATTGTGGAGCAGCATGGTGTAGAATTTGTGACCTTCAAACTACATAGTGATTCTAGTGGTGAAGGGCTTATATGTAATGTGTATTTCTAATTTTACCTCTTTTGACATGGAATTAGTTTCATACCTTGTTCTTATAAAAGCATATCCTACGCACCTTGCATGATAAGAAGAAGGATGAATTTCTAGCTCTTGAGCAGGGTAGTATGTTAGTTACAACCTATGAGAATAAGATTCATACCTAGTCAAGATACAATACTCTGGTTTCTTGCTACTAAAAAAGAGAGGAGTACCTCTTTGTAAAAGTTTTGAATACTGACTTGCAGGTTATGGTGTTGTAGATAACCTTTTTAGAAAAGACTTGTAATGATGTTTTTGACTTAGTAAAGAAGTGAATGAGACAAATAGGTTGGTCAGACAAAGAAGAACCAAAGAGTATGTAACTTTAGTAGATCTTATTCTAGAGGATATAGTATTTAGTGGTATCCAACTCATTTGGTATAATCGGCTCTACCAATATCTACAGAGGGTCCGTCATAGAGTATGCAACGGACTTAGATTGTGGACAACCAAGGGGCTTTATATTCTTTTGATAGCCGGCCTTCAATGTATCGAGCTTTTTTTACATATAGCAGTTTTGGACACTTCAAGAAGAATTATTCTAATAATAGGTTGCAAAGGTTTAAGGCCATAAGGAGTCCTGATCTATGGTCCAAACTGGTAGAGGTAGTGGTGATAATGGTAGAGGTCATCCACAAGGTGGGTATGATGGCTATCAAGATAGCCATAGTATAAATCATGGTGATGGTAACTCAAGGAGAGGTAGTGCACAACCTGCCATACGGGTTGCTTATATGTATGATAGAGATCATTGTATGCCTTTCAGGGAAAATCTAAGAAGAGGCTTCTAATGCAGTCATTATAGGTACTATTCTCGATTGTGACCGTATGGCTACAGTCTTGTTTGATCTGTGTTACACTTATTCATATGCATGTTTTAAATTTTCCTTGGATTTAGATATAGTTTGTGATATTCTTGACTCGCCTGGATACATCCCAAATTGGCATCAATGCTTTGGGCTCTAGAATTCGAGGTCAATATATAGGGATTCAAGCCATAATTATCATAAGGGAACATGGACATGTTTGGAAGACGTTTTTTGATCTTACACTAGAGAAATACCGTGTGTGGATGATAGATTGGGGCTTGGAAATACATTTAGAAGGGCTTAAAGTCTGCTACCTTGGCTTGACGGGTCTTGTGATGGAACACCAAGGCCTTGACGACTCAGTTGGAGGTAAATTAATTGAAGACAAATCCTAAGAGAGATACTACCATAACTTGATGGCTCAATGGAGGACCACAAATTTGGTGACATTTCACTTGGTGGATCGTCATCCTTACTCAGCCCATTAACGTGTCTATTTTCTTAATTTGTTTCCAAGGTCACTTTTTGGCCTCTTTGTATTCGTCTATAAATAGAAACTTCTTGGTTCAATTTTCTTAGTTATATTTTAGATATTGATTAAGAATAAAGATTCTTGAGAGAGTGTTTGAAATATTGGAATGTCTCTTGTTGCATCTTATTAAAAATAGTGGTTGTAAAGTTGTTTCGATTCTCTTGCAGCTAATGTAAAAGATTAGGTACTTGTTGATAATAGATTTAGGGTATTTGAATTTAATATATTCAATAGTTCCTATTTCTTTCTATCTTCTTTGTGTCTATTTATCAATCTCCTACATATATCAATTGTTTCTTCATTTTCATCAATCGAAATGAGAATTTAACTATGAAAATGAAGAAACAATCGATAGATATAGAAGATAGATGGATAAACACAACAAATGTAGAAATAAATAGGAACTATTGAATATATTAAATTCAAAAAACCCTAAATCTATTATCAACAAGAACCTAATCTCTTACGTAAGTCGCAAAGGGAATCAATATGCCCTTACAAACTCTATTTCTAAACAAGATGCAAAAAAAGCCATTCCAAGCTCTCAAAAGTCTTTATTCTTAATAAATATCAAAAATCTAACCAAGGAAAGTAAATCTAGAAGTTTCGATTTATAGTCTAATACAAAGAGGCCCAAAAGAGGCCCTTGAAACAAATTAAGAAAATAGCCATGTTAATAAGCTGACTAAGGGCAACTATCCACCAAGAGAACCATCATTAGCTTGATGGTCCACCACTTGATCCATCAAGTTGAAGCAGTAGCTCTCTTGGGCTTTATCCCCTCTTGACTGACCACCAACTGAGTCATCAAGGCCTTAGGGGTTGGTCACATGACCCGTCAAGCCAAGGTAGTAGCCTTTTGGCCCTTTAGAATGTATTTCTAAGCCCATGATATCATACACATGTGGTATTACTCTACTGTTAGCTCAAAAAGGTCTTCCAAATATGTCCTTGTTACCTTATTATGATCATTGCTTGAATCCTTATTTGTTCACCTCAAATTATAGGCCTCAAAGTATTGACACTGATTTGGGATGTACCATCCTCCTATTCTTGAAAAGGATTCATCCTTGAATCCCAACCTTTCAAAACCATTGGGAAAACAAAAAACCACAATATCCTCATGGAATAAGGGTAAGTGTTAGTGAAGAGAATCTTATCATCATAGCAAGGTTGTACACACTTAACATACAACCAGGGGTCCTTTGTGTTTAATATAAAGAACTTATTAAAAAAGATGTGGAGAAGTCAATTATGAGAGATACCAAGAGACAAGGAAACCACAAAGGTCATAATGACACTAATAAACCCAAAAGGTAAGACCACATTCATTTTGGAAGCCATAAAACAAAATTGTTTCATTATCCCTCTAAGTGACCACACAAAAGGTGGCACCCCCAATGGTTAAAAATCCCACTAAAGTTTTACAGGTTCAAAGATGTGAAAGGCCTACATTGCATTATCGCTCCAACAAGTGGACCAACTAAAAGAAATCCTACCTCCAAATATAACAATTCCACAACTAGTGGGGATGTCATTATAAGAAAAAAGGTAGTGTTTAAAGGAAACAAGCATTAAGTCCCATCCAAGGTATTACTATCTATAAGAATGCCAATAGGCTCAAGATATTTAGCAACTAATACATTCAAGAATGGATTTAAATCATTTAAGAACATAATAATCTTTCTTTCTAAGAAGTTCATGCCCACATACAATGTTGATTCAACATAGACATGAATAACATTATAAGCAATAGGGTAGTAAAGAATGGTCCTACGGACACTATTATCATCCAAAGTGCACTCATAAGTAGAAACACATAAAGAGAGAAAGAGACATTTCAAGCACATAGAACCTCTCATTTTCAAGAAACTTCCCAAAGGATGTGAGTTAATTAATGGAGTTATGCTACTAGGGACAATGGAGAACTTATTGTACACAAAACTAATCCAAGATAAGGGGTTCTCCCAAGAAGTTTGGTTCCATCTATAAATGATGTATGGCATGCTCCCAAGAGTACTACTTCACTTCAAATTGTCCAACCCTATGAAGGTTATAAGAAGTCTTTAACATTCATTGAGTCTCACCAAAACAAGTAATCAACTTGGTATCTAAAAGTTGTGGTCCACACAACTTAAGCATAAGTGTGTCAAATAAGGATGCAAGTATATAAGTAACACCCAAAAGAGGCAATGATACATTTTCCCAAGGGTTCTCATGAATGACACCACCATTTAGAAAGGGTTCATTAATCTTAAATAAGTGATAAAGAAAGGTATCACATAAGTGGAATTCATCCAAAGTGTTTTTAGAAGAAGACTCACTCTTTTACCTACAATTCATAAGACCTTGGTCAAGAATGGAAACACATAATGGTGAATTATCTTGGACCATTTCATTCCTCCCCTTTTTTAAAAAACACTTATCTTTACTGGAAATGTCTCCCATGCACAACTTTGGTCTATCAAATGGATTGTAAATCCTCAAGAAAGACATTTCATTATAGGGAAAGATACCAACAATCTCAATCAATTTTTGCTTATCATGTTGAACTAGCACAAATTTGGGTGTATAAGAAATTACCATATTCCAAGAGATAACAAGGTCAAATGGGAGAAGTATCCAAGAAAGTGGGTCAATACAATACCAATTTTCCCCAAAGGTGCTACCCTTACAAATAAACATACCCTCTTTACTAGTATTGACAATATCATAAGCAAAGAGTGGGTAGAGAAACTTGTCATGTAACTTCAACAAAGGTGTCATCATACATGTATTCACTATTAGATTAAATATTATCACCATGAGAATTCTCAATAAAGTAAGCACACATAAAAGAAACAGAAGTGATTTCTAAACAAAATAACACCTTCTTTTTCAGGGAAAGAATGTTCAAGTAGATACAACCACCACTAACATCAAAGGAATCTTTATTAAAGTCACCATAAGAATCAAACAATTCATCCTCATATTCATCGAACAAGGGTGGGGTGTCTTACAAAGGATCTGAACTAAAATCATTTACATAAAAATAATCACTGCTTGGGTTTCTTAAATATTCAAGTAAATCAAAGCTATTATTTGCCAATTGGTCCTTATTCTTCAAAAGTGAGAGAATACTATCAAGAATTGGATAGTTAGCATGATCTTTACTCAACCCTATATTCTTAATGGATTTTAAGATAGTCTAACATGAGAATTTTTATCATGCAATCCTTTTTTTAAGCATACCAAAATGCATCACTAGGTGTCAAGTGAGGTGTGATCTCACTATTTTCAATCAAGACATCTTTTTTTGAGAAGTGATCAACAACCAAAGATGCAGAATTAAAGCATACAAGTTTACTCTAAAAAAATACATATTATCTTTCATAATATCTTCATTCGCAGATATTTATGAGCAAAACTAATAATAGGATCTTCATTACATGACATGCTCAAAGAAGTATTTCCATTCACACAAACTACTCTATAAATATCACCACTATGTTAATACTCATCACAAATAATTGGTTATCCTTAATATGAAATTTCATATCAAGGTTATCATGATAAGAACGAAGAATGGATTTAAAATTTAAAGAATTGCAACCTACAAGTAAGAATCCTACATGACTACCCATAAGATCAACTTCCTCATCACCATCATAAAGTTTATCAATGCATAATCCTTCAATAGTTGTAGAAAATTCATATGCTAACTTAGATATACCTAAGGGTCAACTAGTATGTGAATACTCTTATAATTTCGAGATGGAACCTCATTCAAGATATAAGGGCCAAAACTAGGTAGACACAAATCAATCTTACTAAAAGAGTTAATTCGATCATCTGTAGGATCAACTAGAGTTTGCAAACTCACAACAAGAACTTAATCATCATAAAACATAGTGATATCAAGAGTATCACGAAGGAAAGACTTATTATGTTGAACACTATACAAGCTATCATATAAACTTACTTGGTTACTAGCCATATCATGACTTTTCAAGTTCAGAAAAGTGCAAGAGTCAGTTTTGTTGCCTTGTAGCTCAAAAGAAGTATGGTATTAACCTTAGTTTTCAACATGGGAGCTCATTTTCTCCTTTGGGAAGTGCTCATCACATGGGAGTTTGTCAATTCTATACCCTTGAGTCAACTCCCCATTGTTTTTTCCAAAGTTGGAACTCTTAGATAAGAACCTTGAGGCCTTCAAGCATGTATTCATAAGGAAATCTCCTTGGATCTTTCTTTAGAAGTATTTGTTCATAAACCTACACAAGAGAAGGTGTGATACTAGGTAAAATGCTAGAATCATGGTTAGTAGGTAATAAAGAATTGGTGTTGTCAAGTCCCATAAATAAGTGTTCTTTTTTCTCTTCTTTTCTAGTTTTTTTTGTGCAACTTTGTCCTTTGAGCCAAGTCTTTCTTTCCTTGCACAAGGGATGATTCCTTTTACCTCTTCTTAACCTCCTCTTTCTTCAGTACTTCTTAGAACCCTTTCATAATCTTATAGTCCCTACGTATTTTCTCAAGTGTCAAAGACCCAAGAATGTATTTTTGTCCTCTAAATACAAGTACATATTATTAGACTTCTCTCAATACTATACCAACCTATCATCTTTACAAGGCTTACCAATCAGCATATGACATGCTCTCAAGGGAATTACATCACATAATTCTTCATCTTGATACTTTCCTACTCTAAAGTTAATGATTGCTTGCTCAGTCACCTTAATTGAACCATTCTATTCATACCATTTAAGATTGTAAGTCTTGAGGTGCCTTTATGGGAATTTGCATTTTATCAACAAGTTTACATGACACGGCAATAATACTTCTCTCCTAATCAATGACCAAGAAAAATATATTCTCCATCCCAAACCTTGTATGACATAGGTTTTTACTTTGGTCAAGATCTTCTTTAAAAGGTTCCCACACTAGATGCCTTAATAAACAAGATAAGCTCTAACTAACTCTAATTGCTCTTCATCCCCTTTTAAGACCACCAAGTTATATATATGGGTTGGAGCACTTGCAACTTGGTCACTTGGGACTACTTGTGAGTTGGTTTGGAAAGTAGAATCCATGGAGTCAAAAAACTCTCAAGGGTTGTCATTTGACTACCCATGAAGCTTAAATATCCTTTAATCACTTCTAAGGTATAATTTATGTCATCAACCATTTCCTATATAGATTTCAAAATCTCACTCCTTATGACATTTTGAGTTCCTTCCTTCAAAGATATTATACCTAGAAATTAAAAATTAACAAAAATAATAAATAATATTAGCATTAGAAAATAAAAGCTCATAGTCGCTCGTGTTAACACACCTTTGATTGCCTTAAAATTGGATTGACTAATATTGAAAGTTGTTTATACTTTGTGGTACAGAAGGTGTCAATTGCTACTTGTGGTCAAAGTAGGTTCTAGTTTGAATGAGTCAAAGAAATCACTTATGAACTTTAATCAAAGAGTTACGATGAAATAAAAACCTAGAAAAGGTAGAAAACAAATAGGACAAAGAAAGAAAACATACTCAAGGACTAATCAAAACTAAGTAGATTGATTACTATTTGTTAATTAGTGTTGGAATCAAAGAAAAGATGATTAAGAATCAAAAAAGTGAAATTAAAAATCTAAAATAAGCTTATTGAAATTTGTTCAACTTGACTAATCATTTGACTGGCCGTTACTAAGGTGGTTGACTACTCAGAATGAGTTCTCAACCTTCAAATTGTAACTAATCATAGGATGGTTTGTTGCTATCTTGGTGAACCATCAAAGGACCTATCACAACAAATCGGAATGATGCTCAAGGTTTTCTCATGCGACGGATGGTGTGGAGATTCATCAAGGGGTTGGAGGGTCATCAAGAAATCCGTCAAGCTAAAACACTATATTGCCTTTATTGTGGTGTGATTATGGATTTTCTGACTATTAGTGACAAGCTTGGTGATTCTTCAAGGGATCAGTTAAGTTCGAGTAGAATTGAATCCCTTGTGGTCCCTCTTTGTACTTTATTTTTTTGTCTTTTGGTCTTTTGGAATTTTGTAATATTCCTTGGCATAAACAAGTATAACTCCTTTTCTTTCAACATTTAGGATCAAATCCTCCTTTTTGAATGTTCTACTTCAACAGTTCATGAACATTATTAAGATCACATGAACATCCAAAATATAACCCTTAAGCAAACGAACTTGAAATTTGATGAAATTTTAAAACCCAAGCTCCCGAACACAACCCAAACATCTTTAATCTCTAAAAATTAATCAAAATTTTTAGATTTAAGAACCCACTTCAAATTTTTTTCAAACTCAAGATCCAACAATAGTAGAATACTCATATTTTCTTGGATTAAGATCAAATTTTAGATTTCAACTCTAATAGTATCAGGGAACAAGATTCTAGTACTAGAAACTCACAAAGACTCAAAAATCAAGAACTCAAAATTTCAAAAACCCTTAAAACATTTTTGACTTTTTTATAAGATAACAAAGCCAAGACTGAATTCATGAGAACAAACTAAATCTTAGGTCTGATACAAAATTATACGACCCAAAATTTGAAAATGAGAATTTAACTATGAAAACAAAAAAACAATCAATAGATGTAGAAGATAGATAGATAGACATAAAGAAGATAGAAAGAAATAGGAACTATTGAATATATTACACTCAAAACCCCCTAAATCTATTATGAAAAACCACTTAATCTCGTAATTTAGCTGCAAAGGAATTGAAATGCCCTTACAACCACCGTTTCTAAACAAGACACAACAAAAGCCATTCCAAGATCTCAAACACTCTCTTAAGATTCTTTATTCTAAATCAATATCAAAAAGCTAACTAAGGAGATTAAACATAGAAGTTTATATTTATAGTCTAATACAAAGAGGCCTAAAAGTGACCCTTGAAACAAATTAAAAAAATAGCCATATTAATGGGCTGAATAAGGGAGATGATCCACTGGGTGAACCGTCACTGGCTTGGGGTACACCACTTGAGCCGTTAAGTTGAGGCAGTATCTCTCTTGGGCTTTGTTTTCTCTTGGTTGACCACCAAGTGAGTCATCAAAGCCTTGATGGTCCATCATATGACCCATCAAGCCAAGGAAGTAGCCTTTTGGCCCTTATAAATGCATTTTCAAGCCCCAAGATATCATCCACACATGGAATTACTCTAGTTTAAGCTCAGAAATGGTCTTCCAAATATTTTCTTGTGCCTTGATAATGATCATGGCTTGAATCCCCATTCGTTGATCTCAAATTATAGGCCTCAAAGAATTGACACTGATTTGAGATATATCATTTGTGTTTATATCTACTCAATTTTGAGATTCTATTGTAGTGATTCAAGTATATCATTCTTGTTTTGTTATGTTTATGATTTTTAGAATTGGGTAAATTTTGTGATTCTGGATATAATTGATTTTGATATCATCCTGTGTGTGACTTAGTGGTCACCGTATAATGTTGTGTTTAATTAGTGCTAAGAACATAACTTATACATGCTGATGTTGATAAGCTAGAATGAGAAAGTATATAAGTTTGGCCCTGTGAACCTAATTTCCTTTATTTGTGCTAAAAAGTCCATGGTTTGGGGGCATTCAGCCTTTTTGGTACATCTTTGTGATGTTAGGGTGGAGGGACCCTCTATTGATCCAGTTCCCATAGTTTCTAAATTTCAAAAGGTATTTTCCATAACTTTCCTAGTATTCCTCTGGATTGGGACATTAGCTTTTGCATTAATTTAGCACTCATTCAATCTCTTTTCTTCCCTATAGGATGGCTCCAGCGGAGTTTAGTGAGCATAATCCTTAGTGGAAGGAGTTACTTGATAAGTGGTCCATTCCCCTTAGTGCTTTTCATTGGGGTGATACATTTTTATTTGTTAAGAAAAAATATGGTAGCATGAGAATGTGTATAGACTATTAATAGTTCAATAAAGTTACCATCTAGAATAAGTACCTACTGCCCTGAATATATGATTTAGTTGACCAGTTATATAATGCTTCAGTGTTTTCTAAGATAGATTTGAGGTTAAGGTATCACCATTCAAAGATCCGGTCTAAGGATATTCCCAAAATAAATTTCAGAACTCGTTACGGGTATAAATATTTTAGTGAAGTCCTTTAGGTTGACTAATGCGCCAATAGTATTAATGAGTTTGATGAATGATATATTTAAATATTTCTTAGATTTGTTTGATATTGTATTTATTGATAACATCTTAATTTACTCTTAAGAGTAAGAAGAATTAAGCAGGTCATTTGTGCATAGTCTTGGGTATTTTTAAGTAAAAGCAACTTTATGCTAAATTCTCTAAGGGTGAGTTTTGGATTTGTTTCCTTTTGGGGGCATGTGGTTTTTGAAAAGGGGGTAACGGTAGATCCCGATGAGATTTAAGTTGTTAAGAGTTATTCTCACCCTAACTGCATTCCTAAAGTTTGGAGCTTTACCGGTCTTGTTAACTATTACCACAAATTTTTCAAGTACTTTCCCTCCATTGCTACTCACTTGAAAAGACTGATACATAAGAAGATACCATTTGTTTAGTCTAACGAGTATGATGAGAGCTTTCAAAATATCAAGATTTTCTTACCACAATTCCCATCCTTTTTGCAAGTTAAGATAAGGATTTTATTATGATTTGTGATGCTTCATATTTTGGTTTGGGTATTATGTTGATGAAGGATAAAAATGTGATTGGATATGCTTCAAGGTAATTAAAGCCTCATAGAATGAATTATCCAATCTATAGCTTGGAGTTAGCAATCGTGGTTTTTGCACTTAAGATACGAAGATGGTACCTTTATGGTGTTAGGTGTAAGGTTTTCATAGATCATCACAGTTTACAATATGTTTTCACTCAAAAGTATTTGAATCTAAGGCAAAGGCAATAGATGGATTTACTAAAGGATTATGATATGACTATCCAGTATCATTTGAGAAAGGCTAGTGTGGTGGCTGACGCATTAAGCTAAAAATTTATAAGTATATGTAGTTTGGCTTGTGTGATAGTAGCAAGGTGATCTTTGGCTAGAGAGATCCAAACTTTAGCAATGAGGTTTTGTCACAACCCAATTTACAAGTCATGATGACACCTACTTTATTCCACCAGTAGAAAAGCCAAACCATTGCCCGGAGCTATGAGCAATGGGCTAACTTGGTGGAAAATAGACTAAAAGATAGAAGTTAAAAACTAATACTTAAATTTGCAATAAAACAGTTATAATAGCCTAATAGATATATAAAAGATCTATAATCATCCCATGACCTAGTAGTTTCAGTACAAAAGCTACCAGAAATCAACCATAAGTTGTAAAATAGTCAAATAGAATCTATCTAAAAAATTAAAAGACTAAACATAGATAATAGAAGAAAAAAGGGGTAACTCCAACTCGGAGAGCTCATCCTATCTTTGAAACCCAACTCAGCACGATCGTCACATCAACGGTGGCTACTACTACTCACATTTTCTCCAAAAAGGTACAGAAGTAAAGTATGAGTACCAAAGCAGGGATATTCAGTAGGTATCATTGACCGACTATTATAAATCATGATATAAATACAATAAGATAATAGATAAAATAAGCTAAGTCAATGTAAAAGGGCAAACTTGGAAATAAGCTCCAACACCAATATGCATGAATAAATAAATAAATAAATTCAGAGAAGTAACGTAACGATCACATAATTATAACTACTAAATTGGCCCCCATAAGCCAATAATTGTAGAAAAGTAAATAACACAATGCAAGCCCCCATAATCCTCGATGGTACAATCAAAGAGAAATAAATAACTGAAGATCCCTAACTCTACCGACTATCATCTATAACCATCAAACCATCCATATCGTATCATATTATTCCTAATTCCCAATGCCAGACTTGAATCGAAACTTATATTTCCATCAACATGTCATCCTTAATAGTATAATCATCATAACATTATTTGCCAAACTTAAAATGGAACTCATCGTATCAAAGTCATCATTATTTGTTAGTCTCATATTTATAAACTATATCAATGAGCAATAATAATAAGTCGTATCATTAAAATACCTTAATAACTATATCAATAGAATATATCAAAAACCATCCTTATACTAATATCAATACACTGGACCAAGAATCATATCTGTGCGTCATACTAGTAACCACGTCCATTAACCCTACCGATACCATATCTATTAAGTCATACCAAAAATTATATGTATAAGTCATACCAATAATCATATCTATAAGCCATATAAATAAAGATATCTATAATACATATTGATAATAATATCTATAATCCATAAAATAATCATATTTATAAGCCATAATAATAATTATATCTATAAGCCATAGCAATAATCATATTTATAGACTACCGTCTTTTACCCATAATTTGCACCAACTCCCAAATACCAAGCTAACATAATTATTAAGTATTCAATCTCCTTAAAGGCTCAAAAAATCATTAATAAGGGCTCAACATGCGTATATAAGTCTACTAAATCTCTATTTGCCTAAGGTAGGTCAGAGGTCCCCACTTCTAATCCCCAAAATCCATTTTAGGCAAATTCTACCTCGGACTAGGCTAAGTACCAAATTTATATATAAATTTTAAGTAAGACGCAATTATTCCTAAGATAGCATAAGAAGCTAAGTCAACTTCCACCTAAAATGTGAGTAACTAGATCAATTTCTCCTAAATTACGGTTCTAAGATAGCCTAAACAGTTAATACAAGACTAGTCATACCAATCATGCTTCTAATAGCTAAATCCCATTCCATGTCTAGCATAATATAATAAATATACTATGAAGTAGATCAATTTATAAAGAAGGTAAACCTAGCATACCTGGACATTGAAGAAGCCTGAAGAATCTGTTAAACTATAGATTTCCCCTTCTGAAAAGCTTCTGCAAGAAGTCACGCTATCAAAATTACAATCTACTCGTCATTATGAGACCAGTGATACCTATATTGCAATATTATACTTTGGGTCCAAAATTATATAAAAATCCTATGTGGGGCCCATTTATAAATGGTATTTTAAAAACTAGCACAACGTCCCTCTATGCTCAAAGAACATTTACCCTAAAAAATGGGTGAATTCTGAGCTCTAATAGTGCTAAAACCAAGCCACAAAGATTTAAGGGATTTTAGAAAAATATGGAGAGTAAAACCAAGAAATTGACGGAAGCTTACCATAAATTTAAAGAACAAATGCGTAAATTAAATTTACCAAAGCTCTAAAATCACCCTAAGCGATTCTCCCATGTTTTCCCACTTTTTAAGGTTCAATATTTTAGAGAATGGATGAAAAATAGGGAAAATTAGGCTAAGTGGGGTATTTATACCCTTCCTAGGTGTCCAGGTGTCGCTTAAGTAAACACTGGGTTGCTTAAGTGACCATCACTTAAGCGACCTAGTGCCTTACGCGATACTAGTCATTGATGCCAACTATCACTTAAGCTCCAAAGGAATCACTTAATTGATACTTGCTAGGCATAGCTGAGGTTCCGGCTTTTGACAAAACATTTTTCATTTTTTTCTTGGAAAATTACATGTTTTCAAGAAACCAAGGTTGCATTTAATACTGTTTTTTAGTGTTTCAGGGTAAGGAGTTGACTTAAGGAAAAGACTCAGAAAATTAGCAGAAAAATACTTCTAACGGTCAAAATGATGGACCTTCTGTTTTACGACGGACCACTAACTCAACCATCAAATTAAGGCAGAACTCATGAATTCTGATGACCCAACGACGGACATGTGGTGGACTATCAATTTTGCTACGGACCACTACTTTGGACATAGTGCTCAACAGAACCAGGCATCTTGAAATTCTCAGCGACGGCCAACATGGTGGATCGTGGATCTTGTGATGGACCACCACTCCAGGCGTTAGGATTATCCAGAACCTGACTCTCCAGCACTATCAGCGACGGCCAAGATGGTAGACCGTCAGTTTTATGATGGACCACCATGTGGACCGTCAGTCTTATCCAAAAATTAACCCTCCAGGATCAGTAGCGACGAACCAAATGGAGGATCGTTAGACTTGCGATGGGCCACCACTTTGGCCTTCATTTTGGATGCGGATTTTATATTATTTGAATTTTAATTTTTTTTTACCTGGAAACATATAAATACCCAGTTTTAGGTTTTATTATCCGTCTTTTATTTTTTATTAGGGTTTTTTCATACTTGAAACATATTGTTACATAGTTTTTATCTAAGATTCATTAGAGATTTGTGGATCTAGATTCCTTTATCATATTTTCTATTGAAGCATGAAGAACAACAATTATGAATTTTGTAAGTAAATTTTGAATTAATTTATGAATAACACAATGGTTTCTTCTCTTTCTATGATGGAGATGTGTGGCTAAGCTCCCATAACTAGGGTTATGGGAGCCTTGATGTGAAAAGTTGATTGGGGGCTGTGAATTTAGTAGATTCCCATGATTAATTGATATTGCATAAACCCCTCTTCACTTTAATGACTTTTTTTGGTTGCAAACTTGAAAAGTGAGCCCAAGAACAACACTTGTTTGAATATAAAAGTATTTGTTGAGAAAAAAAGTTTACATAAATCTAAAGGCTTTAACTTTTGTATAGAGGGTAGATGCCTTAATAGGATCAACCCATGTGAGAATATAGTTGAATAAATAATACGTTCCTTAAGTTTGAAAGAATTAAGGGATAAGCTACTCATTTAGGTTGAGGAACTAATGGGTAAACCATAGAATTCAATTACTCTTGCAATTAGAATTGTTCATTGGGAATCCAAAATGCTTCACAACCCTAGCTGCTTAAGTATCTTGGTAACCATAGCTCTAGTTTGACTACTTATAATGAATTACTCTTTGTAATACAATCAATATTTGGATTACTCTCTGTGACAAATATTTAACTACAATTGATAAATCAAAATCCCTCTCTATTCTGGAACCTTCGACCAACAGTCTAGTAACAACCACAATACTTAGTGAACATAGTATTCCCTGTGGGATTCAACACCCAACCCAGTTGGGTTCTATATTGAAGTGATTGGCATGCCACTTAAGCAGCATTGGTTTAAGAAACCCATGGGGTGCTTAAGCAATATACCAAAACCAGTTGAGACTTGGAATTTTTCTAAGTCTCCGCCAACCCTCGAGATTGATCCAAAATTTTGTATACATAAATGGACTATGCAAACCTATCAAATTAGATATTTTAAACACAATAGCACAGTTGAAATTTCCATCTGAGGTCATTTGGATAAAAATAGGTCCCGCACCCTCTTGTTATTTTTCTTAACTTTTGACCAATAGCTCAAAATGAGTTTAGAAGCCTCAAGACCCAAAACAAGGGTCTACCTAACCTAAATCAACATTCTAGAGCTGTTGGAATAGTCAAAATTAGCATATGAGGTCATCTGACTGAATTTTTTGCTCAGTAGCAAATTTTAACCAGCAAAGACTTTAAAATAAGGAATTGACTCTAAAAACCAAAGAACCTACCCAATAATCAAACTGTCAGTTCCAGCAAGTCATAAATGACTTTAGAAAGCTATATGAAAGCTCTAAATGGTAAAAATAAGAAAAAATACAGAAAATAATCTAAAGGGTTATTACAGGTTTATACAATTTAGTGTGTCTAAAAAGGATGGAGTGTTGGATAGTGTTAAGGTAAGTTTAACATTCCTTGATTAAATAAAGTCTAATCAATTTATAGATGCAAAGTTGAACAAGATTCAAAACAAAGTGGTGCATGGTGAGGCCCAAGATCCATCACTTGATGTTTGTGGTGTGTTTAGGGTGAGAGGGCACGTCTGTGTATATCTCGTGCAGATGATACGATTTTGAATTTTTTTTGCAGAAGCTAATGGTTCCTAATATTATACCATCCTGGTGCAACCAAGATGTATTATGACTTGAGATAGTTCTATGGTGGCCTTTAATAAAGAGAGAGATATAGCAGAGTATGTGGCCAATTATTAGAATTACCAATAGGTTAAGTATGAACATAAAAGTCTCACATGTTTACTCCAAAGGATGCCCATTTAATGGTGGAAATAGGAGAGGACTGCTATGAATTTTATGGTGGATCTTCTTAAGATCTTTAGGCAGTATGAATCATTTGGGTCATTGTTATCAAGCTAAAAAGTTCGCTCATTTCATTCTAATTAAGGTGAATTTCAACTCAAAGAAGTTAGCCAAGATTTATGTTAAAAAGGTTCTTAGATTGCATGGGGTTCCAATATCTATCATATCCAATAGAGGTATATAGTTTACCTCCAAATTTTGGCATAAGTTTCATGAAAAGTTGGGAACCAAGATTGACCTTAGTACTATATGTCATCCTTAGACCGATGGACAATATGAGAGGACCATTCAGGTACTTGAGGACATACTACTAGCATGTGTTGCTAAATTTTGGGGTTATTAGGATCAGTTCTTACTATTGTCTGAATTCTCATACAGTAGTAGTTATCACTTTAGCATTGACATAGCCCTATATAAAGCTCTTTATAGGATAAGTTATAGATCATATATTGGTTGGCTCAGGGTGAGTGATGTGAAACCTTAGGGCACAAATTTAGTAAAGAAAGCTTAAAGAAAAGTAAGGTTTATTTGAGATAAGTTGTTAGCAACCCAAAGTAGATAGAAGAAATACACTAACCACAAGGTAAAAGGTATGTACTTTAAGTTGGGTAAGCATGTGTTAATAAAGGTGTCTCCCACAAAGGAAGTTATTCTATTTGGAAAAAAGGTCAAGCTTAGTCCCAGGTATATCAGTCCTTCTGAGATTCTTGATAATGTGTTTCTGATAGCTTATAGGTTTAATTGCCTCCAAGCTTGTCAAGAGTTCACCCAGTGTTTCATCTCTCTGTGCTTGAGAAATACCATGGTAATGGTGATTATATAATTAAGTAGGACTCAGTGTTACACAATAAAAACTTTTCTTATGAGAAAAAAAAAATAAAAATTCTCAATTGAGATATTTGGAAGTTGAGGACCAAGGAGATTAGATATGTGAAAGTCCAGAGGAAGAACCGTCCTATTGAGAAAGACACTTGGGAGGCTGAGTTTGATATTCACAATAAGTACCCTCGATTGTTTAAGAATTAAAGACTTTTCTTATTACTTTTTCCTTATTTTTCATAATTTATCATTCAGAGATGAATGATAGGTAAGTTAGTAACTGTTGTAATGACCATTTCTATCGTTACGATATTGTTTATACTGTAAAAATTTGGGTTAAGTTTCTCCCCAGATGAAATGTTAGAAATTTTAGTCTAGGCTAGTCTTAGATAAATTCCAATTATATAGTGGTCAAGAAAAATTCAATAATGAAAAGGTTATTGATTATGTTGTTTAAGACCATAATGTGATAGTTAAGGGGTTAAGGAGTTCATAGAAACATTTGGAAATGAATATAGGTAAGTAGAACTACAAATATAATGTTTAACATAAAGGGGTTAGTATAACTTTTAAACATAAACGGGTCAGTTTGGGATGTTAAAATATGGAAGTGTGTTGCAAAATTGGAAAAAATCAGAGGATATTGGAATTTCTGCCTCACATAGGCTGAAATAGTGAGAGGTATACCACTACCACAGGCCTATTATAGTAGGAATTTTCTCGCTACAGCAGAAGTCAACATTGATTATTCCCACCATAACGGGCAAATCTAGTTATAGTTATTCTATTATAGAATTAGGCTGCTATAGTGGGTTATGTGCAGCTAATTGTAGTTTTTAGATTTACAATGCATTTTTAATTCTTGATATGTTCAAGAGTAGGAGAGGATGAATTAGGGCAAAAAATATCAGTTTCCACCCGAATTCCTTTGTTGAGGTAAGTTAATCCACCTATTTAACTAGTATTTTGTTGATTAATCCTTGGAATCACTAATTTTCCATGATACTAGAAGAATTAACTTGACTTAGGTTGATTTTTTAGTGTAAAGTAGTGAAAATAAGGTGTAATTCTTGGATTTTGGTAAAAGGGTGATAGTCTTATTTGCATGGTTAGAATTTATACTTGTAAATATGTAACTGATAGAATTAAGGAGGAATAAAGGTAGAAACCCTCTAGAAAAGGGAATTATCATGATTTTGAACTTAGGGTTATGGGATTAGGTAGTAATCCCTAAAATTGTTATAACAATACCACAATCAAGCCAGGGTTGTAAGAAAAAGCAAGGATAGAGTCCATTAGATCATTGCAGGGATTGGATTGAGTTAGGTGATGGTTAAATTATAGTTAAATTCTAAAAATTTTGTTTATGTATTTGGGTTAAATATTTATTTTTCTACTTGTTGCAATGTATGTTGTTGAATGTTAACTTGTTGGGTAATTTTACAAGGTGTTTGATCACCTTAAATAAGATTGTGTAAAAAGTTTTTTTAAAAGTTAAAGTATGGTTAAATTATCTCATATTATGATTATACAGGTTATGGCATAGGTTGATATTCTGAGATGAACCGGTAAAGGTCATCGTCACAAAATTGGTGGATCTTAGGAAGTATAAGGGTGGGGACGTTGGAATAATGATTGTCTAACACTTGGCTTGGGATCGGTGCGGAAAACACTAGATGTCTGGCTTATAGGGTACATGGACTTAGCCATCGACTTACAGTTCATGGGTAGTGGGCATTTATAAGATCCACAACATATGTGTACACAGTATTATGTGTTTAATGGTTCAATAAATGGACCATGTTATATTGTGGTTGTTATTTTAGAACTATAAGTGAGCTGGTCATATCATTCTTGGTATTTGTATCCATAAATAGTCTCGACTATTGTTATACTTCAACTAAATTGATATTGTTGAAGTGTAATAAAGGGAAAATTGTGATAATATTGAGTTAACTATTTGTGAGTCATGATATTTGACTTGGTTGAATATTTGTACTTGTTCTATGATTTTCTAGTTTACTTTGTTAAGTCTTGGTATTGAGTATTTGGATTAGATGGTTCAATTAGATGGTTCTCCCATCAGAGGATTAGTGTGGGTACCACTCGGGATAGGGTTTAGGGCATGATACTCAACCTACTTTCTTACTTAAAATACCAAGTTAAACATATCAACCTAGAAAAACTTAATTCATCTATTATGTGATAAATGAGGACTTAAGCTAGCTTGGATTCCTAAGACTAGTGTTTATTTATCAAGAATGGCCAAAAAGAGTGGATAAAATAACAAGTGGATTATATTTAGAAAATTATCTCACAAGAGGCGTATTAAAATAAGAGTACGATGAAGGACACAGGAAAATCCAACTACTATGGTAACAAAGCAAAAAAATAAGGTGATACATACTCATGACAAGGAAATATGAGGACATTTTTGAAGAAATAGAAGAACATGGGATTTTCTATTTTAGAGATATGCATCTTTCAAAGCATATAATTTCTTAATTTTGGTTGAACTATCATACACTAAGAACAAAATTTTCATATTATTAAGTGTAAAAAATTATTCACATCTAGAAATATGTTCTCAATATGTCTCTACTGTCATATTTTTAAATAAGAAACTATCTCGTTAGAACCTGTCATATTGGATAAAATTCCCTCTAAATCATGATTACAAAAATTACATCATTCAAATTCAAAACTCTTTCTTATACCTTAGACAATACTCAAGTCTCTTTATCTCTCAAACAATAAAGTAACTTTGTTTGAAAACACTCATTGAAAAACCCTTCTCCTTAAATTAGAAAAGGAACTGCTCTCAATTTTTTGAAAAATAAAAGAATCTCATCCCAAAATTTTAGAAGTTCAAAAATATTGTTGCCCTAATCCCCTTAAAAAGTCATTTCTTAGAATGTAGACATCCCAAAGACTGTTGAAATCCTACGTAATGACCCAAATCATTGTTACATGTGAAAATGCCCCAATAATAATATATAATAAATAATAGGCTCAAAATGGACAGAGAAAAACTAAAATCAGGGAGAAAATTAGAGAGTAAAGAATTAGGCCAAGAGTCCTAATTATAGACTGGGTTGGACTGTCGATAACCACTGTTGTTGTTGGATTACCACGAAAATGGTAAAATCAATATTCCATCTGAGGGATTTTTTAGAATCCTCTTTCTCTTTATTTCCCTAGGTCACCCCCTTACTCTAAAAATACTTTGAAAAACTCTATTTCCCTATCAATGAGATTTCAAAGGCCAAGGTTTAAGAGAGAAACTTTGAGATACACCCAGAGAAAACCTGACATAGGAATACATCTAGAACATATGGGATAAGTCAGCCTCTTCATAGCAGCATATTTCTCCTAAGAGGAAAGCTAACATTTATGTTTGTAGAACCTAGATTTGGGCTAGATGTAATTAATATTAATAGTAATGTCGGGAGTACATGCATTAGGCCTTTGAGAATGGAGTTGGATTGATGTACATGTTTAAAAATTATATAGGCTTGTTTACATTGAATTGCTTATTATTACACTAGTGTTTTTGGGATAAGGGTTTGATAGGAAGATGGCGTAAATATACATAGTGTATTATCTTCTAGGGTTTGAGTATAAAGGAGATAAATGAGATAGGGTGAAATGGCAAAACGGGAAGCTTAAGGTGACTCAACTATATATAAATGCTTTAAATGCTTGAATTTCATTAGGGAGGCTCATATAATTCTAATATCTTGATAGCTATGATAGATATTTCTAAGTTTAGCAGATAAGATAATAAGTGAAATAATATCGAGATAACATAATGAGTAAAATGGTACCGAGACAAGATAGTGAATAAGAAGTTATTAAGATGAGATGGTGATTAAAAAGGTATTGAGGTTAGCTAATTTGTAGAGTTAGCATTGCTTGTCATATCTTCATGATCAATGCTTTCTAATGCATATAAACTTAATATAAAAATCTAGAGGTTGGTATTTGGTTAAAAGGAGAATGCATAATAATGTGAAATTGAGTAATGATGGGCCATAATGGTGTTTGGTAAGTGGTGATTATGATATGTATATGTGTAAAGATTAAGGTTAATGATCAAATGGGTCAGATGATTTTGTAGCAAGTATACTTTCTTGGTTTTGTGCTTGTTTGTGATTTAACATCTATTGATGCTTTCTATCATGAATTGTGATTTAATGATTGCATTGCATTTCACTTGAACTATATGGATGTGTTATGATCATGGGTTAGGTACCATGCCGATATAAAGACAATAATGGGGAAGGTGTTATTTTGGTCTGATGATAATGATTTGGTATAAGGCCCTGAGAGTACACCCTGGATGTCATACGGTGCTTACGATCCCGAAGGACCACAAGCAAATCCATTACTAATATCTGTTGTAAGCACTGAATAGTAATACTGAAATAAATATGGAATTAGGATGAATTTCCATAAGATTCAAAATCTAAATACTGATAAATAATAACATCTGGTAAAAATATCTGAAAACTAAACACTGTATGAACTGGTCTAGTCTGAAAGCCTCCAACTAAACCTTCTGAATATGGAGTTGATGGGACAAGTACCCAACAAACTCTAACTACTAAACTACTAATAAACTGAAATAAATCATATCCCCAACAGATGAAGACTCACTACTAAATATGCAACTGCTGACTGGATCTGTCTAGACACGATCGGGATCTTGAGTGTCTAAACCTATGATATGAGACATCATAGCACAAAGGTTCATATGCATGAACAATAACTGACTAAATTATATAGAGTAACTGAATATAAGAGTACATGGATAAATAATACTACGAAAATCACTAATTATGCAATACTGTACATATATGTATACACTGTAACTGAGATTTTCTGAAGCTGAGCACTGAGTTCTGATACTGAGTAACTGATATTTAAAGTTACTGATAATTGATTTAATGATACTAATTGACTGTGTCTGACAGTCCTGATTTTATAAAATGAACTGAGTTCTAAACTGAAGACTGAAAATAAAATTATGGGAGGTAATCATTTAACCGACATGCACCAAATAAGATAAGATAACTGAGTTGGGATCCAATCTATAACCCCAATTGGAAGGGTGTTAGCACTATGCCACGGTTACTAACAACTGCTGTGGAGTCATTCCTAACTAACGGGTGACCCCTGTGATCAGTCCTAAACTAGCGGGTGATCCCTTAGTATGTCAGTCCTATCTAACGGGTGACATCTCATAACCTACGCTGGCTACGTAGTTTTGGAACTTAAGAATTTCTTCTAGGGACCAGTTCCTATCTAACGGGTAAGAACCCTTCCCTAGGCTCGCTCGATGATAAATCTTACTCCCAACTGAAAGACACTTAATTGATTATACTGAACTAGACTGGACTGATACTGAGTTTATTGAGTTTTCCTGAGTTTTGTAACTGACTGAGTTCTACTGAGTTCTGTAACTAATTGAGAGTTCTAATAGTCATGACATGACTGATACTATTCTGTAACTGACACTGGCTCTAGGTAAACAGCTAGATTTTTTGGGCATTAAATACCCCCAGGACTCGATAGCATAAAAAGTAAAGCATCATATGATCTTGCAAAGCATAACAATGTACACATGTTCATATTTATCTATAGAGACATTTTATCAAACACTTGTAGGGCATAAGCTTGTACATATACTAACATGTCATGATTTTATCACTTTATTCACATGGACATTCTATAAACCACTTGGGGAGCAGAACTTCATGCACATAATCATGGATAACATATAAATATGGAAACTACAATGCCCAAACTTACAATTTCATGGGTTTAGCATGCAATTCATATAATTCCCCAAAAAATACTGATCTAATTTCGTGAATCTTATAATAATCATGGATTAAACCCAATTAACATCATAGATGCATTAATCATATTATAAATTTAAGGTTTTATCAAGATAATCACATATTCATCACACATGCTATTCAATTTCATAAACTTGCACTTAAATCATTGATTTAAACAACTAATATCGTGAATCTGAATTTAATCTAATTTAAACATGGCAATTCATTATTCAACAATCTTGTAGTTTTAAAAAAATGGATTCGTGGACTCTATGGTTGAAAGGAACCCATAGATGAACACCTAACATACCTTAGAAGATTCTTTCTTCAAGGTTCTTGAAGGAAATTTTTAGGCTTGTTCTTGACTTCTTGAACTAGGGTTTTTGCCTCTTTGAGAGAGAATGTTTTATTCTTGAGATAAAGTGAGGAAATAATGAGATCATAGGTCATTTAGGGCTAGATTTTGTGTTTAGGCTGATTAAGGTCATGGAAAAAGACTCAAATGCCCCTGGAATGACTTAAAAATTCATAACTAAAAAACCCAATTTGGTCACCTGGCGCGATGCACCACTATACTGCCAAGCCACTGGAAACTGATAATTAGGAATGTGGTTGGTAGCACGATGCAGTGAAATTGCGTTGCATTGCTGAATGCGACCTGGAAGTTCACCGCGATGCGGTGGAATCACGTTGGAACACTAGAAAAGGACAATTTGGAATTGAGGGCTTGGCACGATGCGCCAATATCGCGGAGCAACACTGGAAATTACCAAGTGCCATTTGGCTGGCCTCCGTGATGTGCTGACATGTATTTTGGCACACTGCTTTACAAAAATGGCTCTAACTCTTCGCTCGAGCATTAGATTTGGGCGAATTTTATATCACTAGAAAGCTAACTGAATTTCCTACGCATTGGTGAGATCTAAAATGAAAAATACTAAGTATTTCAAGTGTTTTATATTAGATAACTCATGGAATGAGAGTTAGTTTAAGCTAGGGAAATACAAGGTATTACAATATCTCTCCCATGGGAACATTCATCCTCGAATGAGACTGGTTAAGCTGAGAAACACTAATAGACTCTATTTACATATTGAACATGTATGACTAAAGCATGACTACATGACCGAAATTATTGACAAGCTGAGTTCCCCTACTGAACATGCATAGCTGATGCATGGAATACATGATTGAAGATACTGATAAGATGAGTTTTCATACTGAAGATGCATATATGATTTATGGAATAAATGACTGAAATGATTCATGAATGAATGACTGAACATGCAACAATAAAGCATACCAAATTCACAACTGTAACTGAACATGGAACTGAGTAAATCTAAGGAAGGATATTACCTTAGGTTGAGAATACTGATAAACCTGAGATCATTTACTGGACATGTATGAACGGGAACATGAGAACATTACTGAGTATGAAGCCTGATATATGAACTGAATATCATGAACTAAATTGATTTCTTGGATACCTGTCATACGGCTGAGATTAGAAGGTTTAAGACATGAAATATCAGGAGGTTAT
The DNA here is from genome assembly GCF_002878395.1 of Capsicum annuum. Lineage (NCBI taxonomy): Eukaryota > Viridiplantae > Streptophyta > Magnoliopsida > Solanales > Solanaceae > Capsicum > Capsicum annuum. The sequence goes on from NC_061113.1 coordinate 81,046,572, forward strand.
AGTGCATCTCTCCCTTGGGACATTATGTCCCTCGAAGAATGATGACTTGGCTGAGATACTGAGGAAAAGTTGAGATGATACACAGGGCACCTATGAACTGAATTGTGACTAAGTATTTGGTATCTAAAACTAAGTCATGACACATGAACTGGGCTAAACTCGTAACTACAAGGATGCTCCATCTTAGAATAGGCATATTCTGAAGACTTTGGATAGAGCGACTGGGCGAAAAGTTGGAAAACCATACAAACTTATCTACCTGACTGCTAAACTGAGTTCCTAGCTTTACGGACTAACTCATATTGAAAACTTATAATCAACTAGAGCATTTCTTGATACTCTTTCTATAAAGTGCTACTGACTTTAAAGAGCAAGGAAATATTGGCATGGTCTGAATGAGACATCTAAATAAGAAATCACAACATGGCTAAAATTCTATAATATGGGCACTAATAACTCTACCAACTGAGGTCTGATCTGGACTAAATTCTCCTAATATGTTCAAGCCTACCTAAATCTCTGAAATACATTTAGCCTCTTATACATCATCATGACATTTAAGCCTATCATCATAACTATAGCCTCATGTAAAAATAGCATGCAATAATATTTTCTTAACATGAAACATTTACTCTCTCCCTTCTAAGCTTCTGCTCATCACTATATCATTTCATAAGGAGAGTTCACTGAAGGTTAAAACATGGGAACCTGAAACATGAATGGACACTATACTGAACTTGACACTTAACTGACGTCGGAGGAATAGAACATCAACATCCTGGACTTTATTAAGAGATCTAAACTAAGGATATACATGATTAAATATGAATTTAGCTGATCATTAGGAGTATAGCATAAGTCATGGAAACTGAGCACACTGTAAGGCATGAGTACATGAGTCATAAGCTGCATGACCTGAGTTTGGAGTTTTTGTGTTCAGGAAGCGTGATTCGTAACACTGAGTGAATTGGAACTGCTCATACTAAGAATTATAAGTGTACATGATTTTCAATAACATGCACGAATAGGAGCTATGATCATAGAAGTGACATGTACTGCTTGAGTAGATATCATGATAGCTGAAGTATAATACTTTGCACTGAGGTAAGGATGGGTTAGACATTAACCTCTCCCACTGCTTTTCTACACATACTGCTATTACTACTAAAATCTAAAGGCCTGGCTTGGTTACTTGTTCTAACATCTCCCCCTTAGGTTAAAGCCATCATTCTAAAGTTGTGAACTACTTAATCAACAACTCTAAACTAGACTATTACCACTTTACTCTAAAGTCTGAGATATGACAATGCTCATAAATACTAAACTCGTTCTGAAAGACTACTCCTAATAATGTAAGGTCAACTGCTAGTACTTTCTTCTGATACATGATTCTTAGCTTTCTATTGCCCCAATAATCACCATATAGCAACCTCAACACTAACTAACTTAGAATTCTCAACTTCTCTTTCTACTATTTCAATCTAGAGATTCAAACTTAAATCAACTAAAACTGAGGTACTACCCCTTAATTCAAGGATTGGTTCATCAAGAAACTAAAACTGATTGACTTTATTACTAAACTCAACTGAAGGGATTTCTGAAATACTATAACCGAGCAACTTCTGTATACTCATCTGGCTGGAATAGATTTACCTACTGGGGTAGGCACTAAGAAAGGTTTTGTTAAGATTTCTAGTCTAACCTAAAGTTGACTGCTATATAAAGAGTAAAAAGACGGAGAAACTCCTGGACCGAATAAGGCATGAATATGTAAATAGAAGATCTGTAATGTACCAGTGACCGCATCAAGAGAACTTTCCTAATCTTATCTGTACTAAAGTGCATAAAGTCTGTTTGGGCGTTGCCCACTGGCGGCACTAGAATGGCACCCTACTGATTTGGGCAATCAAACTAAGCTGAAGGATAGTTGTACTGACCCTGCGAACCTGACTGAGGACAATCCCTAACTCTATGGCCTGGCTTGCCATACCTGAAACAAATATTATTGCCAGCTCTACACACTCTCTTATGGTTCTTACCACATTCTCTGGAAAGCAAATTAGTACAAACACCCTTTCCACTACCTTGTGACTTAGAGCCTGGTGCTCCATGCTAACTGTCATTCTTAGACTTAGGCCCTGGCACTCTGACTAAAGGCAAAACTGGGACTGAGATTTTTTATTGGAACTGGAAATGGTTACCATCCTCTAACCTTAGCCTAAAACCACTTGTTCTAACTCTCTTATTCTTTCTGTCTTTCTTCCTACGTTTCTCCCTCTTGCTCTGCTGAGTATGAACCCTAAGCCTAGATTGGAAAACAGCCTGTAGGTTGTTCTAAGAAACTACTAAATTGGCTAAAGTGGTGAATGCAACACAGAATTCTGCATGGAAGACGTGCTCATTAAGGGGATCTACCTGAACGGGTGGAGGGGCAGGCTGATTTCCAGTTTTTCTTCTATTAATCTTTTTGGGAGGTATGTTCTGTAATCGGAAGGAAGAAAAGGATTAGACTGAGAATTTAGCTATAGCTCATGCTCAGTCGCATGATATGAATACTAAAAAAGGAAAACTTTTCCTAAAATATCTCATAGCCTTCTGTCCATAAGTTTGGCACGCTATACACCCATGCACAAGACTCTACTAGATGCAGCTTTCAGACTTTCTAGGACACTGTTGAACCTCAGTACACCCTAGATTCCATATGGTACTTACGACCCCAAAGGACCACAAGCTAACCCATGACTGATATCTGTTACTAAATAGTAATACTGAAATAAATGTGGAATTAGACTGAATTGCCATAAGGTTCAAAATCTAAATACTGATAAATAATAACATCTGGTAAAAATATCTAAAAACTAAACACTGTCTGAACTGGTCTATTCTAAAAGACTCTAACTAAACTTTCTGAATATGGAGTTGATGGGACAAGCCCCCAACTAACTCCAACTATTGAACTACTGATAAACTAAAATAAATTATATCCCCAATAGATAAGGACTCACTACTAAATCTACAACTGCTGACTGGATCTGTCTAAACATAGTTGGGATCTTGAGCATCCGAAACTATGATATAAGACATTATAGCACAAAGAAAGAGTATGCGGTTAGTACGTAAAATGTACTGGTATGCTAGATGAGGTAAGGCTGAATGCCAAGGTTTATATGCATGAACAATAATTGACTAATTGATATAGAATAACTAAATATAAGAGTACGTGGATAACTGATACTATAAAAATCAATGAGTATGCAATACTGTACATATACGTATAAACTATAACTGAGCTTTGCTAAAGTTGAGCCCTGAGTTCTGATAGCTGAGTAACTGATAGCTGAAGTTATTGATAACTGATTTACTGTTACTGATTGACTATGTCTAACAGTCCTAGTTTTGTAAAATGAACTGAGTTCTAAACTAAAGACTGAAACTGAAACTGTGGGAGGTAATTATCTAACCGACATGCCCCAAATAAGGTAAGATAACTGAGTTGAGGTCCAATCCTCAATTGGAAGGTTGTTAGCACCATTCCACGAGTACTAACAACTACTGTGGAGTCAGTCCTAACTAACAGGTGACGCCTGAGATCAGCCCTAAACTAGCAGGTGATCCCTGAGTATGTCAGTCTTATATAATAGGTGACATCTCATAACCTACGCTGGTTTAGTAGTTCTGAAACTTAGGGATTACTTTTAGGGACCCAGTCTTATCTAAAGTGTAAGCACCCATCCCTAGGCTTGCTCGGTGCTGAATTCTACTCCCAACTGAAAAACACTAAACTAATTATACTTAATTAGACTAGACTGCTATTGAGTTTACTGAGTTTTCCTGAGTTTTATTGAGTTATGTAACTAACTGACAGTACTACTGGTCGTGACATGACTGATACTATTCTGTAACTGACACTGGCTCTAGGTAAACAGCTAGATTTTTTGGGTATTAAATACCCCCAGGACTCGATAGCATGAAAAGTAAAGCATCATATGATCTTGCAAAGCATAACAATGTACACATGTTCATATTTTATCTGTAGAGACATTTTATCAAACACGTGTAGGGCATAATCTTGTACATATACTAACATGTCATGATTTCATCACTTTATTCACATGGACATTCTGTCAACCACTTGGGGAGCACAATTTCATGCACATAATCATGGATAAAATATAAACATGGCAACTACAATGCCCAAACTTACAATTTTATGGGTTTAGCACGCAATTCATATAATTCCTTATAAAATACTAATCTAATTTTGTGAATCTTATTAACATCATAGACATATTAATCACTTTGTAAATTCACGGGTTTATCAAGATAATCACCTATTCATCACACATGCTATTCAATTTCATGAACTTGAACTTAAATCATGGATTTAAAACCCAACTAATATCATGAACATGAATTCAATCTAATTCAAACATAGAAGTTCATAATTCAACAATCTTGTAGTTTTAAAAAAATGGATTCGTGGACTCTATGGGTAAAAGGAACCCATAAATGAACACCTAACATACCTTCAAAGATTCTTTCTTGAAGATTCTTGGAAGAAATTCTTAGTTTTTTTCTTGACTTCTTAAACCAGGGTTTTTGCCTCTTTGAGGGAGAATGTTTTATTCTTGAGTGAAAGTGAGGTAATAATGAGATCATAGGTCATTTAGGGCTAGATTTCATGTTTAGGCTGATTAGAGTCGTGGAAAAAGACTCAAGTACCACTAGAATGACTTACAAATTTGTAATTGAAAAACCCAATTTGGGCCGCACCACTATCACACCAAGCCACTGGAATCTGACAATTAGGAATACGGCTGGTGGTGCGACATGGTGGAATCACGTTGCAATGCTGAATGTGACCTAAAAGTTCACTGCAACGAGGTAGGATCGCTTTGGAACATAGGAAAAGGATAATTTTAAATTAAGGGCTTGGCGTGATATGCCAATATTGCAGAGCAACACTGGAAATTGCAAAGTACTATTTGGTTGGCCTCTGTACGCGTTGAAATGTATTTTGGCACACTGCTTTACAAAAATGGCTCTAACTCTTCGCCCGGGCATCGGGTTTGGGCAAATTTTATATCATTGGAAACCTAACCAAATTTCCTACACATTGGTGATCTCTAAACTGAAAATATTGTGCATTTCAAAAAATTTATATTGGATAACTCATGGACTGAGAGTTAGTTTAAGCTAGGGAAATATGGGGTATTGCATTTGGGTATCACATTAGTGCAATGTTGTGCTGATGATAAGTTTTAGAAGGGTAAGATACGATGTGCACTTCTTGCATGCATGTACTCATTGATATGTTTAAATATTATTCTATATTTTTATATGCACTAATACATGTTTCTTTTTTGTGGTAGATGTTGGAAGAGAGTTTGCAAATGTAAATTAGGTCCCTTTGCGGGACCAAGTTAGAGGTGACATTCTACAGTTCCCTAAAAGAACTGATTATGGCATAATATGGTAGGTGGAACTTATTATATTTATGAAAGTGGGTAATGTGATGTCTTGATTTTGAGTATGAATGGGCTTGCTTAATTGTTTCTTAATCAATTGTTGGTACCCTAAAAATATGTCGATGTAAAGGGATAAAGCTTTAAGTTAGGTTAGGTAGTTAAAGGATAAAGATATATAAAATATTAAGTCAAAATAACAAAGATATACCAAATATTAAGCCAACGGAAAAAGGTATACAAAATGGTAATTCAAAGGACAAAGATATACAAAAGTATTAAATGACAAGTAGGTCATAGAAATGATGAGTGTAGGTCACAAAGACGCTAAGAGTAGGTCACAGAAATGCTAAGTGAGCATTACAAAGTGCTAAATATAGGTTACAGAGACTTTAAGAGTAGGTCACACAGATATTAAGTGCAGGTCACAAAGATGCTAATGTGAGGTAACAGGAGTTGTTAATTACAGATTCAAAAATTGGGAACTTTACTTAATGTTGCGATTTCTTCCAATTTATGAAAGATTTTATTTATTTCTAACCCTAGTTGGCTGATGATGCTTACTAGTACATGTGGTTGTTTTAATTCTACACTTACTATATCTCCCATCAGGGGTATGGCCATGGTGTAGGTTTGTTGGAGATTTTATAGCAGTAATGTTTATCATTCAGTAGCAGCTCCTACCCTATATATTCTGTATGGATTTTGTGTCATGGATGACCCTATTCCTTGTCTAGTGCTCTTTTACCAGTTTAGGGTAGATTTTGGGGAGTCACTTGTAGTTGTTATTTCACATTTACTTTTCTTATTTGATGTATTAAAATAAGTTTGGAAATGAGTTAAAGGATTAATGGTATTTGAACAGTTGTTAAGTTATTTATATGGCAGACATAAATTAGCTAAGTGTATATCATAGTAACTTTCGCATTTTGTTGAATGGTGCGATAATCAGGGTTCTCTAATCTGGGTAGGTATAGGTAGGTGCCTGTCATGACTCAGTGGATAGGGTAATGACAAAGATGGTATTAGAGCCTAGGTTACTGCTCTCTAGTCCAAGAGCAAATGTTGAGTAGATTTCAATGAATCGGTGTGATAACATCAACATCAAATCTGTAGGAAGATACAAGACATTTAGGAATCTATTTCACTTTTTTTCTTTCCTATCATGCCATTTCAATATTGTATCCCCGTATTATGTCTAATTGGTATCTAGTTGATTCAAATGTGTATCTCAATTGCTACAGTTGGAACTAGTTTGTCCTAATTGGTATCTTTTAAAGTAGAAAGGTTGGGACAAGACATTCAACCAATAAAGGTACATAAGAAACATAGAAAGTGGATTGTTATGCTTTGTTGATATGGTGTTAAGTACTAAGGGTGTAACATTTATGTTTTAAATATGTACTACATGGATTGCTTGATGTTTTTAGCATAGCATGTTGATAGTTTGTTTGTTGTTATATGGTGTGCATCCACATAGGCCGATAGGTGTAAGGACGGGGTTTGATCCTGAGAGTGTCTTTATTTCTGCATTTTAAGATAAGGCTTATCTCTCTATGATCTGGAGTAATACTTGACTTTTATTTGATCTTGCACGAACCACTAATGTTCCTGACTATTAATGGAACACCTTTGAAGGTAGTGTATTACTTGAGTAAGAAATTTATTGAAAGTATAGTGCTAATTAATTTGATAGATAAAAAATGGAATTGGTTGTGGTCCGGAACCAATAAAAGTGTGAATTCAATATAATTATGGGTAAACAAGAGGTTAATACTCGATTAGCACTTGCATAAATAGTACTATTGTGTAGAAAAGAGTATGAGATAGGGAAACAAAAAAATAAAGGCGGGGCCACTGAAGTCTACTGCTACAACGATAAAATTAATCATTGCAGCGACTCTAGGCAAAATCTTGCAAGGCGTTTCCCCTATTTTTGCAATGTTCAATCATTGCAAAGCAACCCTATTTTCAATATAATAAAATGACAAAAATATGTCCAACATGCATTATAAGCAAGTATGATAATTATTAAAGAGGGGTGGGAAAGAAAAAAGTCTAAAAGTAGAATAAAAAAATGAGTAATTGTTTGTTTACATGCCCTAAACGAGAGCAATCCAGAATCCAAAAACTTAAAACATATAAACAAAGGGTGGAAATGAACAACTATCTAATGGCACTATCTTTGAGGCTTGAGGCATCTGAACCATCTTTCTTCATGCCACTGAGGAAGGAGAACTCCTCAATGTCCTTCCTATTTAGCATTAACAAGTTTTTTCAGAGGAAGGGTGCACCTAGACATCACCTAGACTGCCTTTCAAATTCTAACAGGCATACGATCACAGGAGCAACACTATTTCTTCTCTTTATTCAATTCTCATCGAATCTCTGCATAAGCTCAAGTCAATTCCAATAGTGAGGTAGTAGACTCAAGGCTGCCACTCTGGGAAGAGGTAGGTAAGACCTCCAAATAGCTTTAGAATATAGCAAGATCGTCCTCCTAACCACTAGGGGATATAGGGGACTGGGTAGAAGGAGCACTTAAACCCTAGTCCCACTAACTCAACTACACTTAACTTCCTGCCCCACCTTACTCTTCTTCTTAGTCCCTCATTAAATATCTTTACATATCAACAGGTCATATGCCACCTCCCAATTAACCATAGTGTCTTGGATCTCTTGGGGCACATTCACTCTGTCACAAAGTGTGGTAACTATGGAAGGTTGAGAAAGATCTTGGGTCGACCTCTCCTAAGCATAAAAGTACCACCACTAGTCTGTATTCTATGCCCCCACATGCACACAGATTCCCACAAGGAAATAAGTCACCACTATGGACTAGTGGAAGGCCTTATCTGTAATATTGCTCGAGAGACATATCCTCCAGGACACTAGTTCTAACCATACGCTAGAATTGATTGACAAATGAGTGTTCTTCATTCCCTTAACATCAAACCATCTTACCTCAGCAGCTCATCCTACCGACGCCAAGACCCTGATCACGAACTTTAATTTTTATGCTCAAATTTTTACCTCTAAGTTGGCATTGAAAGGGCTTGGGACACCCCAAGAGGCATTAATAGTGGCCATATCCACCAATACACTATTGCCTTATACCCGGACAATAAAAAGAGGTACCAACCAGTCTACAATCGAGAGGTTATCATAAACATCCTGAATGACCTCCATATTGTGCTGAGCATTGAACTTAGTCGACATATCCCACCCAAATAATTTTACCTAGGAATAAAAGCCAAACAACTCCTTCTCCATATCCTTAATGACCATCCCCTAATCACAAAGGAACCCCTTGTGTGCAGCCTTCCTCATAACAGTCTCAACATTTATTATTAGGAAATCTGTGGTAGGTAGGTTGTTAGACCATTATGATCTTTTAATTACTGCAAAAATAAGTTAGAATCCTATTAGGACACTAAGGAAGGAAATAAAGATTCAAGTTTGTAGAAAATACATGAATAGGGAACACACTTCCCAGTACCACTACAACGAATAATTAACCGCAATAATGGTACTATAGTAGTGGTATTTACCACAAAGGTGATACAATTGTAGTGGTTCATCGCCTTTAACCTACCAACCTCCTCAACCGTGGTGGATTTTTGACCTTTCTTCATAATTTTGAAAATTAAGCATAGATCAGGCTTGGAAAGCTGTGAATGAATTATATTTTAAGAAATGAGGTTGTAAAACACCCTAAATTCAATCCAAATCAAAGAAAATTATTGAAGAAGATGACCCTTCAACTTTCAACCCTCCATGGCCAAATCTACCATGAACTACGTTAATCTTATGTCCCAAATATTGTAGGAATATTGAAAATATAAGATAACTTAGCATATCAACACGTATGTTAAAATACACCACCAAAAATCAAGTTTATCATGTTTCACCCGAACCCATTCAACTCCTTATTCTAACATAATCCTATAATGCTATAATGGAAAATATGTAAAGTAAGTAGAAGAGACAAAGAATTTACCTTATATTCATTGATGGGAGGAAGATTTTTGTAGAAAGAGTTGAGAGAATTTGAGAGTTGGGAGTGAAAATTAGGGAAATAGAGTCTTTACCCCTACTTAACTACCACAAACCACTATTACAGTTGGTTACCACTGTAGCAGTATGACTTCAACAATATTACTGTAGTGGTAATTAAAATGTTGCAATGGTAAATCTATCTGAGACCAACTTTATCTTGAGATTTCATGCTTTAAGGTGGCATATGATGTTTGGGTAGTTGTTTAAATTATTGATTTTGTTCTCTGTCTTAGGGCCATAGGAATAACTGTTTGGCCTAGATTAGTCCATGTTTTAATCACACCCATTATGGATGTATAATAAGATAGCATATGTTAAGTAATTCTCTTAGTGACTTGTCATCTTTAAATATCCATCAAGAACTTGTGCAATAATTTCCCAAAGGGGTGGCTGTGTTAAATATCATCAAGCGCTCGTACAACTGTCCAGACCTCACCCTTAGAGTCATTCGGGGATGAATAGTAGCTAAATTGGTATCCAATTTAAAAACACAAAAACTATGGTTATATGTGAAAGTTCCCCAAAAATCATTTACGTTAAATAATAGGCTCAAAATAGACCAAAGAAATTTAAATCAAGGAGAAAATCAGAGGCTAAATAAATTGGGCCAAGAGGACAAATTTTGTACTTGGTTGGACTACCGATAACTGTTTGTTCCAGCCGAGAGATTTTTAAGTACCATTTTCTTCTTTATTTCCCTTGGTCTCCCCTTACTCAAGAAAATACTTTGAAAAACTCTATATCCCTAACCATGAGATTTCAAAGTCCAAGATTTAAGAGAACGGTTTCGAGATATAGTGTAACACCCTAAGTTCTTGGGTGCTAGACCCTCCAAGAGATGAATAACTGAATTAGCCAAGTTACTGAAGTGATGTCAAAACTACCAGTGATAATGGGTCTAATGAAGACTCGTCAAACATAATCAGTCGTCAGGAGAACTCATTACCACCAAAGTAAGAAAGCCCAAGTTTTGGTCCCTTGATAACGAGTCCAGGATATGACCCGTTGTGAGACACAAGGAGTCGTTAAGAGGGACTCATTGTCACAAAAGAAGGATATTGTAATGACCTGAACCAAGGATTTGTTGTGATGAGTATCTCAAGTTAACCAAGGTCCAGATACTACCCCCTTGGTTTATTCCAAAGTAACCAAAACATATATCACAAGATAGGAAATATAAACCCAAAAGTTTATATTAGAGCAATGTCCAAAATCCATCCATAATATCAAAACTAATACCGAACATCAACCATAATGACCATCCTCACAGTAGTCCAACAAAGCCTCTAATAAAACTAAATACCACTAAAATTTTAGGACATGCCCCCGACCACAGCCAAAAAAATCTAAAATAAAGTCCAAGACAAAGGAAACCAAAACATGAAATGAAGTCTTCCGAAGGATAAAAGATCACCACTTTAAGTCAACTGTCAATCCAACCATGAACACCTGATCACTGTGCAGGAAGGGTAGACTTTCCTTCGGACCCTACATTCCATGGGATAAAGTGTCTGAAGAAGGTTAGTGGTTGGAGTGATAGCAGGTAACTCAGGGATAAAGGAGTAAAGTAATGCCATAGTCCATAATATGAAAACTAGTAAAACCCAATGCACAAGGCTTAGCATGAATTTTTAAATCATTAACCTGGATTGTGTAGCTCTATCATCCTAAAGGCACTCATAGGCTATATGGGTTTAACTCCCTCTGCTGAAAGGGACCTAGTACGTGCTAGTCGTACGTACCAGAGAAAACACGACAAAGGTAGTCTCATCCCTAAAATATAAAGTGTGTCTTATGCACACGATCACCATGAACAAACCTTACATTGGCAAACATGAGTTTCCAGTATTGGTCCCCTTGGGACCTCCACATTCCACGGCTTTTCTGCCAACCCCCTTTAAGACCATATTAAAACCATTTACACATTCCCAACCATTTACCAAAGAGACTTTTAATTATTCATTTCCTGTTGGTATCATCATACCAAAGTTAGAGGTTGCAAGTCTATCTCTTTATGCCATACAAAACCATTAAACCAAATTTGACTCCAAAGTTTCCCAAAACCATGGCCACCAAGGCCTTTCCAAAATTATTTGAAAACAAAACTAAACCAATTTATGTTCCGTTAACCATTTATGCAAAGCAAGGATTCCAAGAAAAGTGAAACTATGAGACAAAATCATATTTATTGTCAATTTCACAAACAGGTTGAGGTCACATAATTTCCAAAACCATATATCAAAGAATTATCAAATTGGTCATTAACCATGACCCCTTAGTTTAATTACCATTCCCATGCATCTATAATGTACAAAATCATAAATAAAGCATAATTATTGCATAATAAACCACAAAAAACATTTAAACCAATCACATTCACAACCCTCATCTCATAGTTCAAAACTCGATATCCAAACCATGAATAATAACCAATTTCATGTCATTAATAAAAAAAACAAATATAGAGAAAAAGATATATCCCTTAATTTCCAAGATATTCAAAGGAAACCACACCCGTAGGACCTTAGATGATCACCTCCTTAAACCCTAACCTTGAGTTGAAAATGGAAATTTGAGAGAGGATAGTTGAGAGTAATGAGACTAACCTTCATATATTTAAAACTGATAGAAATAGGTCCTTATAGTGATTAAAAATCATTTATAGGTTAAAGTACCTCACTACCCCTCTTACCATTTTAATTAAATAAAATAGCCATGAAATAAGAAGTCCAGCCTTCGTGATATGGACCCCATGATAGAGGCTAACCTCTATGACATGGACCGTATCGCAGAGATTATCATCCATAACATAGGGCTATCGTGGAGGCTTACTGCCTCTGTGACCCAAAACTACCCCGAACCCCGTTCAAAAATTTCAAAACTCTTCCAGGTTACACTTTTAACATCCCCAAACATAATTTAAGTCAAAAATCAATATTTCAAACACGGGAAGGCCGAAAATAAAATGGTCAAAATTTCAAGGGTGTTACATTATTCCCCCCCCCCCCCACTTAGGACATGTTTCATACGATAATGAAAACAGCACATCAGAATCGATAACAATAAGGAAGAATGGAATTCATACCTCAAGCTTCTTCATTCGTCATATTGAATTGAAATGGATACTTAGCCTTCTTATCCTCTTGGCCTCCTACTTGGCTTCTTCCACTCTATGGTTCTTCCAAAATACCTTTACCAATGATAATGTCACGACCCGAGGCTACCCCTATTTGTGGCAACGGTGCTTACGGTCACAAGTGACCACAATCTAACCCAAGAGCTGTTACCTACTGTGAGCATTGAGTAAAGAAATAATATAATACATGTGTAGAAGATAAACTGATGAAATACTGTAAATTTGAATACTAAAATTCTCATCAAAACATATCTGAAATATATAACAAAACACTGGAAATCAAACCGTGTGTTGAGAATTGATAATACTAAGAAAACTCACTGACTGTCTAACTAATATGTCTAAAAGCCTCTAAACATCACGAGGAGTTGATAGGACAAACCCCCAACTAACTCTGACTGACTGAACATAAGGAAATATTGAAATAACCAAGATAAACAAATCATGTCCTCGATGGTGACTGAACATAAGTAAATATTGAAATAACTAAGATAAACAAATCATGTCCTCGATGGATGAGGACTCACCACTACGGTTGCTGAGTAGCGCTGAGCTGTCTAATAATGGTTGGTAAACTATTCATTCAAACCTATGTTTTAAGACAATATAGCGCAATGAAAAGTATACGGTCAGTACTTTAAATGTACTGGTATATGATATAGGGGTTGGCTAAAGTATATGAGATAACTGATCATGAATGCATAAACATTTAAGGTCTGAGAATGCAAGATGAAGCATAAACATGTTTCTAAAATAATTTGTAAACTAAAAGACTAAAATCTGTATGACTGATTAACTGGCAATCTATACACTTGGTTAAGCAAACCTAGACTAAAATACACTGAAATACTGACTGAAACTGTGGGAGCTATCTTGTAACCGATATAAACTATGTGAGCTGTCATGGCGTACAAAGTCTAACCCATGTTGAGAAGGGTTGTTCTATCCTTGCCATCCAAATAGAACCTGAATTGGAGTGATCACTAATCTGAGCCCATATTGGGCAAGGGGAAACACTCTCTAGCGAGGCCCCTAAACCTACGGTGGCACATAGTTTCTGGGGAAGTAGGAGGCGTTAAACCCACGCTTTTCACTCGGTGCTAAATCCTACTCTCAACTTAAAGACACAGAAATACTAACTAGTGCATGCACTGATAACTGATAAGCTCAGGTCATGGTATTCTTAATATAAGAGAGCATACGGATTCTGAGGTAATTATAAACATGAAAACTGATAATGCTCAACATGATCATGGTGTTCTGAATATGATATAATAGAAATAATGTAAAACACTCAGGTTTCAGGAGTTCATAACCTGCCATCACTAAATGATTATAGAATATAATATCAAACTTGAAATATTGTAGTATATAATCATGGTTCAAAGAACCCAAAACATAGACATTTCATCCAACATGTGAGAATCATGAACTTGAACATGGAAATGTCTTAAAACATAGGAAAACTGCATACTTACGTGACTAAGATCACAACTTGATAATATAACATGAAATTCACTTAAATATAACATGGGAGATTGAAGATTAAAGCATGAGATAACCTAAATTTTCATGAAATCATTCCTAGACATGAATAGAGTCAAACTACTAAGGAAAAACATGAATTTAATCCATCTTGAACATACAAAACTTAATAATAAGAGAAAAATCCATTCTTTAGTTGATAAAGAAGATATTTGGGCTCCATGGGTGAAAGGGACCCATGGATGAACACCCACATACCTTAATAGATATAATCCTGAAGATTGCTTGAACTTAGAAGCTTGAACCCTTGATTTCTTGAGAATGAAGTTTGGGTTTGTTCTTGGGGAAGAAGGGGGATTTCTTGAGAGAAATTTGGAGTGAAAGGGGCAAATAATAACATTTTGAAAGTCCCAAATCGTGTTAAGGACGACTTGGGTTGAGGGGAAATGACTCAAATACCCCTTGGTCACTTAGATTAAGAAGTTGGGTGGTACACCCTTGGCGTGCCGCGACCCTTGCTTGGGTCAAGCAGCCACCACGCTGCAACCCTTGCTTGGGTCAAGTGGTCTCCGCATTACGAACCTCCTCACTTGTAGAGCCACCCTCGCACCACGGGGCTATCAGGAGGCTTCGCTATTTCAGCCAACCAAACATATCCCAAACTTTGTCCGAAAGTCCCGAAACTCTACCGAGACAAACTTTTAATCTCCCTAAGCATGAACTAACTCAAAAACCAATATTTTAGGGCCGAGAAAGATGGAATAAAAATCCCTAAATTTTAGGGGTCTTGAAAATGACTAAGTTTTCAACACTTAGTGAAATTTTCAAGCCTTGGACCCCTTAAGCATGCAACTAAGAGCTTAGTCGAGCTTAGAATATTATGGGGTATTACAATATCTCCTACTTGGGAATATTCAATTACAATATCTCCCACTTGGGAATATTCATTCTCCAATAAGACAGGTTAGATTGAGGATACTAAGGCAACTTAGGTCATATATTAAACATGCATGACTTAGAACATGATTACATCACTGTGTCTGAAGTATGATACATGAACTGAACTGATTTTGTGAATGCATACAATGACATGAGAATGGTTACAAAGCTAAAACTGAGAACGAAAAAGAGTCAATCTATGGAGAATCATTACCTCAAGATGAATTCGAGTTTGTATAGATAAGATGTGGGTACTTGGTCCACATATCTACTTCTGCTTCCCAAGTAGTTCCCTCAACGGACTGATTCCGCCAAAGAACTTTAACTAAGGAAACTTCTTTATTACTTAGCCTACGAATCTGATGATCAAGGATCTCAACGGGAACTTAATTGTAGGAAAGACTATCCAAAATATCCATGCTTTATAACGGAACAACAACAGTTGAATCGCCAATGCGTTTCTTTAACAAGGAAACATGGAACACCGGATATACTAATGCCAAGTCTTAAAGAAACTCAAGCTCATAAGCTACCTTTCCAAAATGATTTAATATTCTATAAAGGCCAACATAGCGGGGACTGAGTTTACCTTTCTTGCCAAATCTCTTCACACCCTTCATAGGTGAAATCTTCAAATAGACCAAATCACCAACCTTGAACTCAAGATCTCTTCTCCTCACGTTTGCATAAGATTTCTGGTAGCTTTGGGATGTCTTCAACCTCTCCCAAAACAACTCCATTGCCTTAAACACTGAATATGGCCCTATCAAAGCAGCTTTACCTAATTCAAACAAACCAATGGGAGATCTACATCTTCTTCAATATAGAGCCTTAAACGGCCATCTGAATACTGGAGTGATAACTGTTCTTATAGGCAAACTCAATCAAAGACAAGTGGTCATCCCAGATACCTTTAAAGTTTAATAACACAAGCCCTTAACATATCCTCTAAAGTCTGAATAATCCCTTTTACCTGACCATCATATGAGGATAAAAGGTGGTACTGATATGAACTTGGGTAAGAAGACCCTTCTGTAAAGCCTTCCAAAAGTGAGAGGTGAACTGAGCGCCTATATTTGAAATGATAGACAACGAAATCCTATGGAACTTCACTAATTCCCTAGTATAAAGCCTAGGATAATCCTCAGCTGAGTACGAAGTATGTACTAGCAAGAAATGAACTGATTTAGTCATTCTATATACAATTACCCAAATCGAATAATACTGACGACGCGTATGAGGCAATCCTATCACAAAATCTATTTTCACCACTTTGTACTTCCAAGTAGGGATACTGAACTCCTACATTCTACCACGAGGCCTTTGGTGCTCAACTTTTACTTACTGATAGTTCAAATACTTAGTCACAAACTCTACAATCTTCTTCTTCATACCATTCCACCAATAGATTTCTCTCAAATCATGGTACATCTTAGTGGCTCCTGGGTTGATAGAGTATCGCGCACCATGCGTGTCCACAAATATTTGTTGTCTCAAACCATCAACACACGAAACACATAACCTACCCTGACATCAAAGGACACCATCTCCACCTTGGGAGAAAACCTCCTCCTTCTGATCTCCAACTGCCTCCTTTAACTTAACCAAACTAGGATCTTTATCTTGTTTTTCTTTTACTTTGGCAACCAACAAAGATTCTAAACCATTCTGAATCCATATACTACCTTCAATTGACTTAATCAATCGAACACCTAATTTACTAAGCTGATGAACCTCGCTGACTAACTTTTTCTTGTCTCCCTCAACATAAGCAACACTACTCATAGACATACTACTAAGGGCATCTACCACTACATTGGCCTTGCCCGGATGATACAACACATTTATATCATAATTTTTCAACAACTCAAGCCACCTTCTCTGATGAAGATTTAGATCTTTATATATGAACACGTACTGCAAACACTTGTGATCGTTGAACATATTAACATGAACCCCATAAATATAATGCCTTTAAATTTTCAAGGTAAAATCAACAGTATCCAACTCAAGATCATGGGTAGGGTACTTCTTTTCATGGGGTTTAAGCTATCTAGAGGCATAGGCTATGAGCTTGCCTCTCTGTAACAAAACACAACCAAGACCAACTTTGGAAGCATCACAGTAAAAAACAAACCCATCTATGCCAACTAGCAAAGTCAAGACTGGGGAAAAAGTGAGTCGAGTCTTCAACTTCTGAAAACTCTTCTCACAAAAATCTGACCACTAAAATTTGTCCTTCTTCTGATTCAATCGATACATGAGGGATATAATAGAAGAAAACCCTTCAACAAACCGTCAGTAATATCCATCCAAACCTAAAAAAACTCTTGGTATCTGATGGAGAGATAGGTCTAGGCCAATTTATCACTGCTTCAGTCTTTAAAGGTCAACTCGGATGCCATCACCAGAAAAAATATGTCCAAGAAAAGCTACTGATCTTAGCAAAAATTTGCACTTACTAAATTTAGCAAATAACCGATAAGCTTAAAAGGTCTGCAACACAATTCTCAGATAGTCTGCATGATCATTCTCACTACGAGAATAGACAAGCATGTCATCATTGAAGACTATGATGAACATTTCCAAGTACTACTTGAACACCCTATTCATCAAGTACATGAAAGTTGAAGGGGCATTTGTTAGTCTGAAGGACATAACCAGGAATTTGAAGTGACCATACGGAGTTCTGAAAGTTGTCTTCAAAGTGTTACATTCTCTGACTCTAAGCTGGTGATAGCCGGACCTGAGGTCTATCTTAGAGAAATAATGGGCACCCTAAAATTTGTCGAACAAGTCATCAATTCTAGGGAGTGGATACTTATTCTTAATTGTGACTTTGTTTAACTGACGGTAGTCGATGCACATTCTCAGATAACCATCTTTCTTACGCATGAACAAGACTAGAGCACCCCATGGAGAAACACTTGGCCTAGTAAAACCCTTATCTAAGAGATCTTTTAGTTATTCCTTCAATTCCAAAAGCTCAGCTGGATCTATTATTTAGGGTGGAATAGAGATAGGTTGGGTGTCTAGAAGGAGATTTATTCCAAAGTCAATTTTTCTCTGGGGAGGAACTCCGGAAAGATCTTCAAGGAACACATTTGAAAATTTATTTACTACAGGAACTGACTCAAGACTCGGAGTCTCAGTAGTTGAGTATTTGACTCAGACAAGATGGTAAACATACCCTTAGAAATCATCTTTCTTGCTTTGAGATATCAAACAATCTGACCCCTAAGCACTGAAGTACTACCCTCCATTCAATGACTAGTTTATTAGGAAACTGAAACTAAATGACTCTATTTATATAATCAACTAAGGCATAGCATGAGTAGAGCCCATTACTGCTAAGATTGATATTAAAATTAGTCATATCTAACTCCAGAAAATCAACTAAGGTGATTTTTTGAGATACTGTGAACAGGCAATTTTTGTACACCCGTCTGGCTATAATAGACTTACCTACTGGGGTAGACACTGAGAAAGGCTCTAGTAATGTTTTGGGACTGACACCAAAGTTGACGGCTATATAAGGAGTCACAAAATAAAGTGAAGCTCCGAGTCTAATAAAGCATAAACATGAAGGTGAAAGACCTATAACGTATCCATATCCAAATTAGGAGAACTTATCCTGATCATGCCGAGTCTTGAGTGCATACAATCTATTCTGGCGCTGCCCACTGGTAGCACTAAATATGGCACCCTGCTGAGTTGGGCGACCTGCTGGCACGAATCCTTTCCCCTTGATGCAACTACTGAACACTCCCGGACCCGGTAGTTTGGCTTGCCACACACATCACTACCAGCCTTACACTCACCTTGATGATTTCTACAATATTTCTTGTAAGGCGGATTAATATGACCACTATTCACACTACCTTGGGAGATAGAGCCTGGCGCTCTTTCCTGACTATCTTGTCTTAACTTAGACACTGGCACACTAGCTGGAGATGGAGCTGGGGCTAAAAATTTTGACGGAATTGAGAACGGTTACCACCTTCATACCTTGGCTAAGGAAAGTTGAAATTGCCTATTCTGGCCCTCTTATTCTCTTTTTTTCTTGTTCAGCTTCTCCTCCGCAATCTGATAAGCAAGAACCATAAGTCTAGATAAGTCCATCTCCTTAATATAGCAGTCCTACACTCTTTGACCACACTATTAGGTACACCAAATACAAACTTACTCATTCTACACCTATTGTCTCCCACCATAGTAGGAGCATACCTCACCAACTGAGTAAACTTAAGCGAATACTCCATCACGATCATATTACCCTACTTTAAATTGATAAACTCTTGAACCTTAGCGTCGCTCAACTCTAGGGTAAAGAACCTATGTAATAAAGTTGTGGCAAACTCCTCCCACTCAATAGACACTGTCTCCATACCTCGGTTCTCCTTTCATTACTTACACCAGGTGTGAGCTACATCCTGCAACTGATATGCATCCAACTCTGCACTCTCACTCAAAGTGAAGCCCATGATAGTAGTCACTTTCTATACCATATCCAGAAACTCTTACGGATCCTTCTCAAACTTGGATCCCGAAAACAAAGAAGGATTCATCCAAGTGAAATTCCTAACCCTAGCTGCAGCTGTATTTACCACTAGATTGATAGGAGAAACAACTTTCTGGTTGTTTTGAGCAGCTACTGAATGGTCCAAGATCGTCCAAGCGGCCCTAAATTCGGTGTGAGAAACATGCTCATTCAGGGGATCTTCCTGAACAGGCGGTGCGGGCTAATCCTTGTTCCTACTTCTGTTGTTTCTGATGGGAGCCATTATCTATAAATAGAATGAAGGATGAATTAGAATGAGAGTTTAAAATGAGCTCATGCTCTTTTGAAAAATATAAATATTGGAAGAAAGGAAACTTTCCTAAAAATGTCTCATAGCCTCATGTACATAAGTGTAGCACTTTTCACCCATGCACAAGACTCTACTCAACGTGGCTTTCAGACTCCCTGGTACACTTTAAAACCTTAGGCTCTAATATAAATTTTTTCACGACCCGAGGCTACCCCTAGTTGTGGCAATGGTGCTTACGATCACAAGTGACCACAAGCAAACCCATGAACTGGTACCTATTGTGAGAACTGAGTATAGCAATAATATAATACATGTGTGGAAGATAAGTTGATGAAATATTGTAAATCTGAATACTGAAATATGCATCAAACCATGTCTGAAATGTCTGATAGAACACTGGAAATCAAACTATCTGTCTGAACAACTGATAATATTGAAAGAACTTACTGACTGTCTAACTGATATGTCTGAAAGCCTCTAAACATCATGAGGAGTTAATGGGAAAAACCCCCATACTAACTCTGACTGAGTGAACATAAGAAAATACTCAAAGAATTGAGATAAACAAATCATACCCTCAATGGATGAGGACTCACCACTACTGCTACTTAGTAATACTAAATTGTCTAAGAACGGTCGGGAAATTGTGCGTCCGAACTTATGTTTTAAGACAACATAGCGCAAAGAAAAGTATGTGGTCAGTACTTTGAATGTACTGGTATATAAGATGAGTGTTGGCCAAAATGCATGAGGTAACTGAGCATGAGTGCATGAATATGTAATGTCTTAAAACATGGGAAAACATGGGAAAACAGCATGGTTACATGACTAAGATCACAACTTGATAATATAACATAAAATTCACTTGAATATAACATGGGAGATTGAAGATTAAAGCATAAGATAACCTAAATTATCATGAGATCATTCCTGGACATGAATAGAGTCAAACTAATAAGGAAACACATAAATTAATCTATCTTGAACATACAAAACTCCATAAAAAAAAAAAGAAAAATCCATTCTTTAGTTGATGAAGAAGATTTTTGGGCTCCATGGGTAAAAAGGACCCATGGATGAACATCCCATATACCTTAATAGCTATAATCTTGAAGATTCCTTGAACTTAAAATCTTGAATTGTTGATTTCTTTAGAATGAAATTTGGTTTGTTCTTGGGGAAGAAGGAGGGTTTCTTGAGAGCAATTTAGAGTGAAAGGGGAAAATAATGCCCTTTTGGAAGCCCCAAATTATGTTAAGGACGACTTGGGTTGAGGGGAAATAACACAAATGCCCCTTGGTTACTTAGATTAAGAAGCTATGGGGGACACCCTTTGCGCACTGCGAACCTTGCTTTGGTCAAGTGGCCACAGCACCGCAACCCTTCACTTGTGGATCCACCCTCGCGCTGTAAGGCTATCACGAGGTTTCACTATTTCAACCATCCAAAAATGTCCCAAACCTTGTCCGAAAGTTTTGAAACTTTCTCCGAGATATACTTCTAACCTCCCTAAGAATGAACCAACTCAAAAACCAATATTTTAGGGTTGGGAAAGCCAGAATAAAAATCCAAAAAGTTTAGGGGTCTTAAAAATGACTAATTCTTCAACACTTAGTGAAATTTTCAAGCCTTGGACCCCTTAAACATGAAACTAAGAGCTGAACTGAGCTTACAATATTATAGGGTATTACAGATACATTTTTAGTCTGCAATCTTTGATCTTATCAATCTAAGATCTCTACCAGAACCTCTTCATAAGATAAGGAATCTGAGACATCGACCTTCTCAATAGGCACCACCAAGGAAGGATTACTCACGTATTTCCTTAACGTGGACACATGAAACACAGGGTGAATACAACCCAAACTCGCAGGAAATTCTAACTCATAAGCAATACATCCCACTCTCTTCAAAATCAAATAAGGACAGATATAACAGGGACTGAACTTTCTCTTCTTTTCAAAATACATCACTCCTTTCATGGAATACACCTTCAAGAACATCTAATCACCTACTTCAAACTCTAACTCTTTTTGCCTCATATCTGCATAGGACTTTTGGCGACTTTGGGAAGTCTTAAGCCTATCCCGAATCACCTTCACTTTCTCCATAGCTTGAAGAACTAAATCAGGACCGAACAACCTTGCCTCATCAACTTTGAACCACGCTATGGGAGATCTACACCTTTTACCGTACAATGCCTCAAATGGAGCCATAACAATACTAAAGTGTAGCTATTATTGTACGGAAACTCTACAATAGGTAAGTGGTCAACCTAACTACCAGAAAAATCAATTACATAGTCTTGAAGCATATCCTCTAAAGTCTGAATGATCCTTTCCTATTTTCCATCTATCTGCGGGAGACAAGCGGTACTAAGGGTTACTTTTCTCCTCAAACCTCACAGAAATGACTGCCAAAAATGAGATGAAAACTGAATACCCTGATCATAAATAATCATAACTAGAGTGCCATCCAACTTCATGATCTCCTAAATAAACAACCCTGCATAATTCTCAGCAGAATAATTAGTCCTCACTGGGAATAAGTGAGAATACTTAGTAATCCTATCCATAATGACCTAAACATAATCAAACTAGTTCCGAGACCATGGAAGACCGATAACAAAATCCATATTTATCACATCCCATGTCCATATAGGAAACTCAATTTATTAAGACAACCCACAAGGCCTCAAGTGTTTCACTTTCACTTGTTGACACACCATGCACTTTGTCACAAAATTATCCATATCTCTCTTCATGTTATTCCACTAATAGATCTCCTTAAGGTTGTGATATATCTTCATCAAACTAGGATGGACCAAATAACATAACCCATGAGCTTCAGCCAAAACTCTACCTTGAAGCCCATCCACATTGGGAACACACAACCTCCCTTGGTACCAAAGATACCAGCACCACCAGCCTTTAAATCCATCACCTTCTACCTACCCACATTATTCTTAAATTGCATCAAGATGGGATTCAAGACCTATTTTTCTTTCACCTCAGCACCAATAGATGACTTCTCCACCTCTTGTACAACCACAACACCATCCTTAGAATCTAAGAGACAAACTCCAAGATTAGCTAAAAAAAATAATATCCTTCACTAAATCCCGCTTCTCCTCTTCCACGTGGGACAATCGCCCCATAGATAACTTGCTAAGAGCATTAGCAACCACGTTAGCCTTACTTAGATGATAGTGGAGACTTATGTCGTAGTCTTTAAGCAACTCAAGTCATCTTCTTTACCTGATATTTAACTCCTTCGGGTAAATACATATTGTAGGCTTTTATTATCAAAAAAGATGTCTAGATGGACCCCATAAAGATAATGTCACCAAATCTTTATTGCAAACACCACAGCCAAAAACCCTAAATCATGAGTTGGATAATTCCTCTCATAAACTTTCAACTGCCTAGAAGCATACACTACCACTTTGCCATGTTGCATTAATACACAACTAAGTCCAATACAAGATTTATCATAGTAAACTACGAAGCCATCACTACCCTCGAGGAAAGTCAAAACCAGAGAAGAATTTAATTTATCTTTTAGCTTCTCAAATCTCCCTTCACAAGCATCCAACCATAGACACATAACCTTCTTCTGAATCAACCTAGTCAAAGGTGCAGTAATCGATAAAATATTCTCCATAAACCTCTTATAATAACCTAATAAACCTCAGAAGCTCAAAATATCAATTAGAATCATGGGTATACGCCACTTTTTAACCACCGCAACCTTCTGTGGATCTACCATAATCCTTTCACTAGAAATAACATGACTCAGAAAAGTAATAGTATTCAACCAAAACTCACACTTCAAAAACTTAGCATATAAGTATTGATCTTTTAGGGTCTATAACACAACATGAAGGTGATTGGAATGATCTACCCTACTTTTTGAGTATACCAGAATATCATCCATAAAAACAATCACAAATAAGTCCAAAAATTAATAGAATACCTGATTCATGAGGTCCATAAATATTGTCAGGCATTGGTTAACCCAAAAGACATGACCAAGAACTCAAAATGTCCATATTGAGTACGAATGGTTGTCTTAGGTATATACTCCTCCCTAACCTTTAATTGATGTGCACCCTGAAGTTGGTCAAACAAGTCATCAATCCTTGGAAGAGGATACTTATTCTTCATAGTTACCTTATTCAACTAACGATAATCAATACAAATCTGAAGGGAACCATCCTTCTTACGCACGAAAAGAATATGACCACCCCATAGAAACACACTAGGGCGGATGAAACCCTTATCAAGAAGACTCTTTAGCTACTCCTTAAGTTTCTTCAACTTGGATGGAGATATTCTATAAGGAGGTATAGAGATAGGACGAGTGTCGAAAGAAGATCAATCCCAAAATCAATTTTCCTATTGAGAAGGACACCAAGAAGATTATCAAGGAAGAACTCAGGAAATTAATTAACAACGGGAATGGATCGTAATAGAGGACCCTCTAAGTTAGAATCCTTAACCTAGATCGATAATAGAGACACCCCTTGGAGATCAATTTCTGGCTCTAAGATATGATATAAACCTTCTTTTAGGAACTGAGGAACTCTATTCCCACTCAATAACCGATTCATTAGGGAATCTAAAAATAACCTTACGGGTTCGACAATCTAAAGAGGCATAGCATAAATGTAACGAATCCATCCCTAAGATGACATCAAAATATAACATATCTAATTCAAACAAATCCACCAAAGTTTTCCTACCACCAATAGATACCATAAAACCCTATAGATCCTTCTAGCAACTACAGCGTCACCCATCGGGTAGAAACAAAAAAAGGGTCTGAAATACACTCAGGACCAAAACCAAAATGCAAGCCACAAATGGGGTGATATAAGAAAGAGTAGACCCCAAGTTAAGTAAATAGTAAAAATAGGAGAGAAAACTTTTAACATACTAATGATGACATCAGGTGATGCCTAAAACTCATGGCAGGTAGTAAGAGCATACAAGTGATTCCAACTAGTATCGGTAGTAGAAGTGGCAAACTTTGGTGCAAGAGCTGGCAACATAACTACTGGAACCTTATTAGCCCCCAAAGCAACCTTGCCCCAGGTCAATCCCTCAGCATATGTCCCAGCTGGCCACAATTGAAACACTTATTCTTCTTCTCATCCCAAAACCCACGATGCAACCAACCACCCAGTCTATAAAGAGGATATGATAGAGCTGACTGGGCTTCACTATTTTGAGATTAGGCACCCTATGCCCTAAAAGTATCGCCACTCTAAGAACGATGATCTTTGGACAGCTTTAGATAAGGAGAACTAGCCATCAAATATGAACCCGAGGTCCCCACCTTTTCTTAGACCATTTTTCACTGTCTCTACCACTCTAATTCTAACTCCACCCTAATTTGCATACCAAAAATTCTTACTCTATATCTACCTTATATCTTCTTGCTTCTTCTTTTCCTCATCAACCTGTTGCATATATACTATAGGTCGAGATATATCAATATCCTAGTTCAACAAGGCAGCCTTACTGATATGCCCAAATTACACCTCTCTTATGAAAGTGTAACCAATCATTGTAAAATATAGAACCCAACAAAGGTTGGGGTCGAATCCCATAGGGAATACTTGTGCAATTAAGTAAATTGATTCTTAATGGACTATTAATCTAAGGTTCTAGAGTGAAGGGTGTTTTAATGTGTTAATATTATTATTTCGTTCTTATATCATACAGAGGTCCAGCTAAAGAGAGTTAATACAAGTATAATGTTAATAAGAATGAGTTAACTAGATTTGTGCTCACCAAGATGTTCAGACATTTAGGGTTGTGACTGTTTGATTTCTAACTTTTAATTCAATTGCAAGAAATGTTGAATTATAAGGATTACACATTTATTTCTCAACCTAATGGGTATTTTATCCTTTACTTCTTCCAAATTTAAAGGATTCATGTATTATTCAATATAGTTCTCATGAGGGTTGATCCGTTATGGCATTAACCCTTGAACTAAAGGGTAAATCTATGGATTTCATGCGAATCACCTCTTTCCCTAACATCCACTTTCTTGTTCAGAAAAGTGGTGTTCATGGGCTCACTTCTCAAGTTTGCAACCAAGAGATATCATTATAAAAAAGAGAGATTCATGCAATTTAGATAGATGTTAGAAATCAAATGGATTCACAACCCCAAACAGCGCTCTACATCAAGGCTCCCATAACCCTAGTTATGGGAGTTTAGATACTCATCTCTATATAAGGTATCAAAGCCATATTGATGTTCATAAATAGGTTCAAGAGAGTACCTACAAAAGTTACAATACTCTACTTCTCAATCTTTAATAGAAAATATAGAAATAATAATCATATCTCAAGTTCTAGATTTAAATCTCAAAGAAAAATTTTATAATGCTCTCAATAGAAGAGAAAGTATGATACTGCTATCCAAAGTTTTGAAATAAAACCTAATACTAAGTATTTATATGATTCTAGGACTGGGGTTTTAAAATTTAAACTCAGAATTACTGCGTCAGGCTTGATGGGCTGGGCGATAGTTCATCGCTGAGACGACGATCGCCTGGACCATAACTGGAACTCCAGTGATACTGCCTTCTGTATCTTGGTGACGAGTCAAGTGACGGTTCATCAAAGGGTCATTGGTCCATTACCTAGACTGTTGCAGAACTTTCAGTGACACTACATTCTACTTCTTGGCAACGGTTCATTGTAGGGTCAATGGTCCGTCGCCTAGACCATCGCAAGACTTCTAGTGACACTAGCCTCTACTTCTGGGTGACAGTTAGGCCGACGGTGCATCTCATGGTCGACGATTTGTCGCCTAAATCATCGTTAGTCATTTTTCTCTTATTTTACTTAGTTATTCCTCACACTCAATTCTTGTCCTGAAAACACGAAAGACCAAAGTTAAATACAATAATAGTTGCTTGAAAACATACAATTATCCTTAGAAAAAGGCCTAAAATATTCCATTAAAAGCCGTAACATCACTTACTAGCCAAAAACAACTCACTAGACAAACCAGAAGCAAATTTCCTCATTTTAGCCCTCATGCTAGACACTAGCTCAGGAGTATATAGAGATAACTAATGGAATTTCAAGGCATACTCCTTCACTGACATGCTGCCTTGCTTCAAATTCAAAACTTCTCTATTTTTTCCTCCATTAATCCTGAAGAAAGAAGCAGTCAAGAAAGGCACCAGACAAATCCTCCCACAAAGCAGACTCAGCATCATCATCCATAAGCAACTCCCACACCTCGTACCATTGGTACTCTACATCCTTCAACTGATAAGCACTAAATTCTATACCCTCTACTATAGTACCATGCATAACCTAAAAGATCTTCTCCATCTCATCTATAAAACTTTGAGAATACTCATTTACCTTAGTATCGATGAAAGTTGAAGGGATCAACCTCATAAATTGGCCGACTCTAGTGGCCTCAGATGAACTCCCAGTAATACCAGTAGAACTCTTCTAATATGACTGATATGTCACCAATTGAGTCAAATAATGAATGGATTAGCGAAACTTAACATCAGCGATATCTTCTCAAGGTGACTGAATAGAAGTGTCACCCTCTGGAGAAAGACTAGTAGAAGCGAGTGAGACTCCATGGGGATAATTAGATGTAGCAACTCTCGACCAGGTTTGTACCCCATAAGTTAGATGAAATCTATCCACATTGTCCTCAATCAGAATAGATGAGTTCCATGAGCTTCAGATCATCTAGGAGGCATGATCTGAAAGACGAATTAATAAGAGATAGAGAAATCCAAGACCTTAAACTCTATGGCCCAATAATAAGACAAACAAAAAAGGGAAATATTCTTTAATGCTTCGTAGTTTCTCCCTGATAAGTGTGGTGCTCTGCACACCCATAAGATAGACTCTACTTGACATGGCTTTGTAGACACCCCATGATACTGAAATGTAGGCTTTAATACTAACTTTGTCATGACTCAAACCAAGGCCTGGCCGTGATGGAAATCACAAGTTCACCGAAGATAGGAGACCATCCCCTTAGCCCATTCCAACGTAACCAATACATATATGACAAGATAGGAAATATAAACCCAAAAGTCTCTATTAGAGAAATATTCAAAAAAAAATCCACAATAACAAAACTAATAATAAACATCAACAATAATGCCCATGTCCGAAGTAGTGCAACAAAGCCTCTAACAAAACCAAATATCAGTAAAATTTCAGGACATGCCCCTGACCATATCCAAACAATCTAAGATAAAGTCCAAGACAAGGGAAACCAAAACATAAAATAAATTCTTTCAAAGGATTGAAGCACACCACTTTAAGTAAAATATCGATCTAATCACAAACACTTGATCACTGTGTAGGAAGGGTAGACTTGCCTTCGAACCCTACATTGTGTGGGGATAAAGTGTCTAAAGATGGTTTGCAGTTGGAGCGCTAGCATGTAACTTAAGGATAAAGAAGTAAAGTAATGTCATAGTTCATAATACGAAAACCAACAAAACCCAATGCATAACATCATATGCAATACGTACACATATATATGTGTGTGTGTGTGTGTGTGTCTAATATACTAGTAAAAATGGAACAAGCCTTAGCATGCATTTTTAAATCATTAACCTGGACTATGTACCTTTATCGTCCTAAAGGCACCCATAGGCTATATGGGTTGAGCACCCTCTGCTGAAAGGGCCCCAGTATGTGTTACCCACACGTACCGAAGAAATCCTAAAAAGGCTTGTGCCATCCCCAAAATATAAAGTGTGTCTCATGAAAACGTTCACCATGACTAAACCTCACATCGACAAACATGAGTTTCTAGTATCAGTTCCTCTAGGACATCCACCTTCTATGGCTTTGCTACACAATCCCCTTTAAGCCCATATTAAAACTATTTACATATTCCCAATAATTCATCAAGAAGTCTTTTAATTAGGCATTTTCCATTGGTATTGTCATACCAAAATTGGAGCTTACAAGTCTATCCCTTTATGCCATATAAAACCATTAAACCAAATTTGACTCCAAAGTATCTAATAAAACAAAAGTCGTGGCCACTAAGGCCTTTCCAAAACCATTTGAAAACCAAACCAAACCAATTCATGTTTCGTTAACCATTTATGCAAAGCAAGGATTCCATGAATAGTCAAACTATAAGACAAAATTATATTCATTGTCAATTTCACAAACAGGTTGAGGGCACATAATTTCCAAAACCATATGTCAAGGAAAAATCATCAAATAGGGGATTAACCATGACCCCTTAGTTTAATTACCATTCCCATTCATCCACAATGTTCAAAATCATAAATAACGCATAATTATTGCATAATAAACCATGGAAAAATATTTAACATAATCACATTCTCAACACTCATCCCACAGTTAAAAACCCATTATCAAAACCATGAATAATAACCAATTTCATGCCATTAATAAAATACAAGTATAGGGAAAGAGATACATACCTTAATTTCTAAGAAATTTGAAGAAAACCACACCCTTAGGACCCTAGATGATCACCTCCTTGAACCCTAGAGGAATTTGAGAGAGAATAGTTGAGAATAATGAGACTGACCTTTGTATCTTGAAAACTAATAAAAATAGGTGCATATAGTGATTAAAAATTAGTTATAGGTGGAAGGACCTCACTACCACTCTTTCCATTTTAATTAAACAAAACAACTGCAAAATAACATGGGTCTGTGGTACGGACCTTATTGCGGAGGTCCAGCCTCCATGACATAGACCCTATCGTAGAGGCTAACCTTTGTGACACAGACCGTATTGAGTAGATTATGCTCTATGAAATGGGGCTATCACAGTGGATTACTACCTCTACGACCCAAAACTACCTCGAACCCTATTCAAAAATTACAAAACTCTTTCGAGTTACCCTTTTAATATTCCCAAACATAATTTAAGTAAAAAATCAATATTTCAAGCATGAGAAGGCTAAAATTAAAATTCCTAAAATTTTGAGGGTGTTATAGATACCCAAGATTTTAGACCCTAGCCATGATTCTTTATGAAGACTCGTTACGTCAGACAATTAGTCATTATAAGAGACCTATTATCAAAATAGTGAAGGACTAGGTTGTCGATCCTCAAGTACCGACTCTAGACCACGACTTGTGGTCAAACCTCACGAGTCATTACCCAAGCCATGATGACTATTCTTAGGATTTTCCTGCATATTTTAATTAGGGTCTTTTCCGCCCTTCAAAATCTTTACCTAAACTTAAAAACACCCAAATGACCCCTTTTAACTTTAGTTATCAATATTAAACCTTGCTTTTTTCCTCTTTAACTCCCAAGGAAAAAGATATTAGGGTTTCGTAGAGAATTCATCATTCAAGCTCAAAGCTTTGATTTTGCTTCAAATTTTTTGGTATATTAGGCATGTTTCTTATCCTTAACATCAAATTTATTTTGTGTCATTTATTTAATCATTATTCATATGATTTAACTAATGGGTTTGAAATAGGGTTGAGGGCTTTGATTAATTATTACTTGAATTGTTTCCCCATGTTTGAATGTGTATTTCATGCTTTTAATTGATGGTTTTAGGACAGAATTGGTGCATTATTTTTATGGTTGGAATGGGGGACATGGGTTTCCCTAAATTTGATAAATTTTGGCTTGTTAATGTTATTAACCTCAACCCACTTTACAATCTTAGTTGTAAATATGGTTATTCACATAATTTAACTTATTTTTGTACTCATTACATTACATTAAAGGATAAATGGATAACAATGGTTTGGAATTCCCTTGGTAGCCATGATTTTGGGTTTTCAATAGAAATTGGAATTTAAATGATTAAATAGATTGGTTTGGCGTAATTGAATTAACTTGCAATCAAATTGGGATGATTATACCATGTTATACAATGCCTTAATAAAGACCACTTGTGTCACGCCTTAAATTTCATTGGGGCGGACAGGCACCCGTAGCTGTCAAGGCCCTAGAGCACCAACCTATGACCCTATATATCTCTTGCATATAAATATGATAACCAAAGGTTTTGCCAAATATGATACAATACATTGATGATAACAACTATGTTGGAAAGCAAAAAAATATATATAAAAGACTTGGTCAATGAGGCCACAACATCTATGGGATAAGACACTACTATGCTTAATTTTACATTGTTCTACAAAGCCTTTAAAAGATATATAAACACTTAGTTAAGGTCAGGAAAAACCCTCGCCTTACTCTTAACTATTGTACAGTACCAAAATATATAAAGCAAACTCAAGAAGCCCCAAATCAAACTAGAGCTCACCAATAGTCACTAGGATATGTTCCAACTGGAAAGGTGTATTAGTTGAAGTACCTGCGCCTGCAACATGAAATATAGGTCCCTCATGAAGGACGTCAATACAAAAATATATACTGAATATGTAAGGTTGAAGGTACTATACATGATCCAAGAGCTCAATAGAAATTAGGTACAAGTGTATAAATAGTACTAGTAGACTACCTTTACGTATACTTGTGAGATTAGGTACACTACATCCTTTTCTTCATTTTACCCTTCTTACTTCATAATCTTTATACTCCATATAATATAAAAGACCATCTGATCAGTGGTAAATACACAAATTGGGATTTGCCTATGATAGGATTACTCCCCTGAGCTACCACCCATGTATAAATAGAATGGGATTGACCCATGCTAGGCTTTGTCCCCTGAGCTTCCACCCACATATAAATGTATCGAGATCGGACGATGCTAGGATTAAGCCCCTGGGTTGCCACTCGTTTAATTAAAATTTATGTTACATAGTTTATTTATCCTTTGAGATTGTTACTTTGATTATCATAACATTTTGGTACCTTTGAACAATAATCTACCAATAAGATTCATGTGAATAAACACTTAATGTAATGAAAAAGAGATATGGAGCAGATTTTACACGAATAAAATATTTAGGAGTTGAAAATAACATATGGGTCTTATTTAGCTTGAAGAACTCTTGAGACTTGCTTATGAATGTAAAAATGCAAACTTGGTAATAAGCATGTGGTGAGGTATTTTAAAACATTAGGGAGTGGGAGCAAGGACGTTATCTAGATGGGATATCATGTGTTGCCACTAGGTATCATTTATAATGGGAAAGTTTTAGAAGCTTACTTTGTACCACAAGTGTTGGATTTCATGCCAAAGAATACGACATAGAGTAGCCTTACATACCTGGTTATATAACTCTGATAATAACTCAATTAACTTTCTACCTTTAGGATTATTTATCTTTTAATAAAGTATATGGTAAAACTAGTATTAGTTACTAGCCAACACACCAGGCTATTTAACTTTGCCAAAATAGTAGTTAGGCAGTAAGCACTTAATATATCAATTAAGGGTGTTATTTTAATCTCTTTTATCCTCCAGTTACATCTACATACCATACAAATTCTTTTAAGATCCCCCAAAATACCTTTGGCTTCATTACACCCTCCAAAAGGTATACAAAATAGAATGGTCAACAACATATGCAATAATTAGTTCAGTGGTGTACTGCTGCACCTTTTTTATATATTTCAATACGAACTAGTCACACCTTTCTCCAATATAAACCTGGCAGCCCCTAATACATACACATAAAATAGTCCATAAAATATCCCTAAAATTTCCTTTTATTATAGCAACTAAATATTGAACTCATCATCCCTTGAGTTCCTTAATAACAACACATCCATAACTCTTTACCAACTCATACATAAGAAGGACAAAATGGAGCATTCACCTTACCTCAATTTTATGTAGCTTATCCTTTTAACTTTAACTCTTTAAAAACTTGAACTTACCTCCACACTTTAAACCAAAGAAATAAAGAGAAGTCTCTTAATAATAACAAAAAGTTCGCAGAAAGCTTGCTCTATATTCTGCCATGTATTTATAATTAAGCACTTACAGCATGTTTTCCTAATATTCCATGAGATAATTAAGCTAAACCTTATGTTTTTCACATACCTTGACTTGCAAAGATGAGGGTTTCTTCAAGAACCCTAGTAGGGATTTTTAGGGCTGTTGTTTTTATCCTTGGTAGAAAAAGGAGAAAGCTGGGATTAAAAGGGTGGATGTTATGTTTTAAATGAGTAAAAAAACCAGCTACATTGGTCTTATATTGAGCCTTCTAGAACCTCCCTTATTGACCCAATTTCAGCCACAAATTAGTCTAAGTAGGTAATGTACCTACTTAAGGGTTCAAGCTGCTCAAAATTTTAAAGTAGGTAGTACATATACTTACTTAATTATTAATTTGGATCAATTAAATTAGGCCTTGGAATACAAGTATTGGGCCTTTTCTCTATTTCCTTCCTCTTTTACTTAATTTGGGTCCAAATAAGTATACTAATAAAGGCCTAAATCTGACCCATGGACTTGGTCCACTAACTTGGCTCATGTAACTTAAGTAGGTGACCCACCTACCAGATTTATTAATTCAATAAAGCACCTCAACAAATTACTCCATTTTCATTTCTTAATCCCTTTAATCCAACTTAAAACTTGTATATAGTTGGTCACTTTAAACTTTAGATTCAAATACCAACTTACTATTCCTTGTTAAATAGTTGTATCAATGTTAACTTATTCATATCATGCTAAAACATACAGTCAGTAAATAGAACTCCATCTACACCATCAATACTCGCATAACAAATCTCGCTTGTTACCTATATCACAAGATGTAATACCCCAAAAGTTTAGACATTTTAGGATCATTCTTTGAACTCATGAGTAATAAATTTAGTGATTTTGTATTTCTATGATCAAGGTTGATGCATATCAATGCCTCAAAAGTGTCCTAGCTAATAGACGAATCAAAACATTTCCTTACCGATTGAATTCTTGAGAAGGATATTGGTATAGTCAACTTTAAACAATCATATCTCTCGTTATGCTATGAATTTATAAGCTCATGACCCACTAAAATATAGATAATTGAATATCTTTCCAACTATACCAATTTTGAAGCAACGAGTTATGCCCATTTTACTCCAGCATGTCGGCTGGGAAACTGAGTGACGACATTCGTGATAAGCTGTCACAAGCATGATG
This sequence comes from Capsicum annuum, assembly GCF_002878395.1. NCBI lineage: Eukaryota > Viridiplantae > Streptophyta > Magnoliopsida > Solanales > Solanaceae > Capsicum > Capsicum annuum. The sequence continues at coordinate 81,080,545 of NC_061113.1, forward strand.
ACTTATCACCAATGTCATCAGCCCTAGGTAGATTTATACCCCCAGTGATGACATTTTGTGATAAGTCATCACACCCGTGATGGCCTATCACCAATGTCATCAAACTTAACCAGAAAATCAAGATTTCACCTTTTTGTAATGACATTTCATGACGACTTATCACCAGCTTAACGACTTGTCACAAATATCTTCATCTATTTTTTTCGGCAATTAAGGGACATTTTTTTGAAGGGTATTTTGGTATTTTCCTTTACTTCCCATGACTTATAACCCTCAAGGAGCATATTATCTTTTATTCTCTTTAGTTAAACATGTCAAAAAGCTCTCTCATACACTCTCAACCACATGATTAGGGTTTCCTCTCAAGATCATCTCCTCAAGAACAAAAACATTCTCTCCCAAAGGGGTTAAACCCTAGTTAAGAAAAGTCAAGAGCAAGCCTAAGGATTTCTTCAAGAACCTTCAGAAACATTAGATCTCTTTCAAGATTCAATCACTAAGGTATACGTAGTATTCATCCATGGATCCCTTTTATCCATGGAACTCAAGAATGATGTTTTAAATTATAAATTATAATTTCCTTATTGTTTTATGACTATATTCATGTTGATGATTGTTGTTTAGATTCAAGGTTGTATCTTAATGTGTTTTTCATGAAGCATGTGGGTAGGTTAGTTGAAACCCATGAATTTAGGATGGATTAAGATTGTCAAATTGATAAGTACACCTATGCCCAAAGTTTTGCATGTAAGGTGTTTGATAAAATGCCAATAATGATAGAATCCATGTTCTTATGACTTAATAGTGCTTAAATGACAAGCCTATGTTCTATTCTTTATGACCCCACATGAACTCCATGTTATTGTTATGTGTTATTGTTGCGATATGGAATGAGTATGATATTGAAGCAACATATTGTGTGCATCCCCTTCCATGTATAATATGTTGAGAACTAAGTGTAGTATGAAATCCTCTACTTATGATATTGTGAATTGTGTACTCTATTCTTATGATCAAGTTAGTCATGTGTGTCAATTTCCTTTCATTGAGTCCTAGGGGTACTTGTAGCCAAAAAAATATAGTTGTGTTCCTAGAGCCATGTTATGTTATCATGATACTCTCAGTCAAGCCATGATCTATAGAACTCAGACAGTCATGTGACTTAGAAAATCTTAGAAATCTCATAATCTCAGTTAATTCTTAGATAATAGTACTATTTTGTCAGTCAATAGAAGTCAGTTACTCAGTCCATGTACAGTCAGTTAATTATGTTCAATCTCTTTAGATAAGAGTAGAAGTTATCACTGAGTGAACCCAAGGATTGGAACTCACCTGCCCGATAAGGGTATGATTCTTAGCAGTCATCCTTGTGTTCCAGAACTACGTGGCCAGTGTAGGTTGAGACATCTTAACCTATTAGATTAGGATTGATGAGGTGATTTGACCTGTCAGACCAGGGTCCCACCATTCTCATTAAAGTAACCTGCCAGATAAGGGTCACTCACAACTTGTCCTTACTAGTGGCGCGGTATTGACACCCTTCCAATCAGGGCACAGATTGGACCCCAGCTCCACTATTATAGTGCATTTGGGGCATGTCAGTTAAACAACTACCTCCCATAATTTTATTTTAGTCTCATTAAAAAAACTCAGATAGTTCTTTAGATTTCAGTATACTAGGACTGTCAGATATAGTAAATTCAATTATAGTACGGAACTCAGGTAGTTCCATCAGATTTAAGACTGTCAGACAAAGTCATCCATGTTATCAAAATCCCCAGTATTAGTCATGTTAGATATCAATAAACCATGTATTAGCAAACAAATCTAGATATCACGTATTCACGATCTCAGTTACTATGTATGCATGTTTGCAATCTCATGTTCATATTAGTCATTCAGTTAGCACTGCTCATACATGTAAGCCCTTTCGCATATAGCCTACCTCACTCGTATACTCAGTACTTTTAGTTGTATTGATGCATTTATGCTATGGTGCTTTCTTTTATGTTACACCATAGGTTTAGAGCCACGAGTTCTAGATCAACAATAGCAGTCATATTTCAGTATACAGAGTTGCAATGAGTCCTCTTCATTCGAGAATGATATGATTTAACTTTATTTATTTTCTTTGGTTATCTTTTAGTTTACGGAGTTAGTTGGAGACATGTTCCTTCAAATCCTTACTCAGATAGTATTTAAAGGCTTTCAGATTTAGTTTAAATTTGTTTTAGATTTCAGTTGTTTTGGGTATTTTTTACCCCATATGGATGTTATAATTTGTCATATATTTTATTTGGTTGAACCTTATGGCCTATTGTCCATATTTTCTGTATTTTACATATGTATTATGTAGTGTACAGGTACAGATATCAGTCATGGGTTAGCTTGTGGTCCTTCGGGGTCATAAGCACCGTGTAGCATTCTGGTTCAGAAAATTAGGGTGTTACACAAGGCTATACTAATATCCATATGGGTTAGCTTGTGGTCCTTCGGGGTCATAAGCACCGTGTAGCATTCTGGTTCAAAAAATTAGGGTGTTACACAAGGCTATACTAATATCCATATAAATACAACAAGTACATACTAAATATGGGGTGTTACAACTTGGTTAATAGTTAGGTCTATATGTAAATTACTTTAATTTAGGCTTAAAGAGAAAAGTTTATCTTACCGTAAAGGTGTAGTCCTAGGGGACCAACATTGGAAACCAAGTTTGCTGACGTAAGGGTCTATGTGACCGTGTGCTTGGTGCACACTTTATATTTTGGATGGCTATCTCCATGGTGTATTTATTATTTTCTTGGTTTCCTTGGTATGTGAGTCTAACATGCACTGGGCCCTTTCGGTAGGGAAAGTCGGTCCCATATAGCCCAGTAGTGCTTATAGGATAGAGCGAGCTACACAGTTCAAGTTAATATTTTAAACTCTCATGTTCATGACCCTTGTCCCTATCCCGTCATCCTATATATGTATATATAAATATTATGTATGTAGTTTTGACTGGTTTATGGCAATGGCATTTTTTATCGCTACACGCCAATATTTGCCCCGTTGGACGTCCTTGGCTACTGAACCACTTCATGATGTAGGTTCAAGGGCTTTTCTGTTATTCTTATACAGCATTAGGTGGTATGGTACATTAGTTGAGTTGCTATAATATGGTGAGCCTCCATCTTTTAGAAAGCCATTCCATTTCTTTAGGTTTCTTTTTATATTTTAGGAATTGTGAGTTCTCTTTTGTCATGGTCGGGGTATGTCCTGGCCTAGTTTTGTATTTCTGGTTTTAGAGGCTTTTATAGACAATATTGGGATTATTGTTTGTCTTATTTAGACTCTTTTATTTTATTTGATTAACTTATCTTCTTTACTATTTTGTTTGACTTCTGTTGTTTATTATATTATGCTCTAAATGTTGGGATAAGAGGGTGGTCTCCAACCCAAAGTGGGCTTGAGATATCCATCACAACTAGGCCTTAGTTTGGTTCATGACAAGCTTGGTATCAGAACATGATTCAAGGTCTTTGGGTGTCCACAATGTCTTGTTAAGTAGAGTCCCTTTTATGGGTGTGTAGTGTGTCACACTTATAAGAAGGAGGTTATGATGCATTTAGGAATATTTCTCTTTCTTATGTTCTATTTAGGCTTTTGAGTCTAGTGGTCATAAAACTTCTCTAACTCATGGATTACTCACATTTTAGATAATGCCTCCCCAAAGATCTAATGGTCGTAGAAACTCTTCTAGAACCTCTATTCCACCTAGGGAAAATGTGAAGGGAACTCGCCCTATTTATGGAGTACAGACCCGGCCTAGGGTCCCTGCTCCTGACTTTACTATTCCTCACAGGGTTCCACCATTTCCTACTAGTCCTCCTCGAGCTTCTTGGGCTGGTGATAATCCTACCTAGACACCCCAGGAAGATATCTCTAATGCAGAGTTCTATCAATATATTAATATTCTTACTCAACTGGTGGCATCAAAGTCTTGCTGGTCTAATTTTATTGGTCCTGTTGTTAGTTTATCTAAGGTTACCTAGGTTGGCCTAATTATGAGGTTGAATCCCCCAAACTTTACAGGCTCTAAGGTTGAGGAGGATCCTTATAGGTTTATTGATGAGAGGGAAAAGATTTTTAGGATAATGCATGCAACTAATTTTAAGGGTGTGGAGTTTATTGCTTATTAATTGAAAGATATGTCCTACCAGTGGATTAAGGAGTAGGAAGCAATAAGGGGTGATGATGATAAGTTGGTGATGTGGGATAAGTTTGTAGGTGCCTTTCTTGATAACTTATTTCTTCAAGGGTTGAAAGAGGCTAAGTCCAAAGAGTTTGTGAACTTGAAGTAGGGAAAGATAAGTATGAATGAGTATACATAATAATTTTAGCAGTTGTCTTGATAAGCAGCAGTTGGTATCTAATATGAGGTCGTAGATGAGAATGTTTACTTTTGGGTTGTCTCATGACTTGGTGTTAGAATGCAAGGTTGCGATGTTGAAGAATGATAGGGATATCTCCAGGCTAGTAGTTTATATGCAACAAGTGGAGAATGAGAATAAGAAGTGGGTAGAGATGGGAGAGAGGCAGAACAAGAAGTTTAGATATTCAAAGAAGGGATAGTAGAGCAGTGGGAGAGTGTAAGACTCCTTAAATTTTATCATTTTATTTTTCACCTTCCCGGATGTGTAATATTGATTTTTGACTTGAATTTTAATTTGTGATGTTAAAAGGGTGTTTGAGTAAGTTTTGGAATTTTTAGAAGGGTTTGGGGTTATTTTAGGACCCCGAGGTAGTGAGGTTCTACAATAAGGCCATGTCACAGAGATTAACCTCCACGATATTAGTGTGGCATGGAGGAGATAACCTCCATGATAACGGTGTGCCACACCAGTGTTTTACCCCTTGTACGACCTTTAAACATAAAATACGCCTCTTTTTTTCTATTTTCAAAGATCAAAACCAACCATTCTCCCTTAAAACTCAAAACCCAAGGACATTCAAGGATTTCACAGTGCATTCTTCATCCGGGCTCCAAACTTCAAATTGACTTCAATTTCCTATGTGTTTCAGGCATTTTTATCTTTCTTAAACTTAAATTTTACATTGTGGCGTGAATTAAACAAATTTTCATGTGATTTAAAACATGGATTTGAAATTGTCTTTGAGGGGTTTTGATTGAATTACTTGTCTCATGTTTTGAATTGACTATTCATATTTTAAATAGATATTTTTGGGACTTAATCAGTACATTATTTAAATGGTTGGAGTGGGGGCATGGTGTTTCCCCAAAAATTGGAAGAGCTTTGGCTTAGATTTGCATGAAACTCAACCCACTTTGTGAATTTAATTTTAATTATGGAAAATTACATAGTTTAAGTTATTTTTGTACTCAATGCATTACATTAATGGATAAATATATATAAAACTAGATTTAGAGGGCATTGGTGGCCATGGTTTGGATTTTAAATGGAACTTTGAAGTTAATGTAGTTATATGGATTGGTTTGGCATGTTCAATTTAGCTTGCAAGCATATTGGTATGACGATGCAAAGTGGTAAATGCCTTAATATATGACTCCTGAATTAATGGTCTAAATTATGTGTAAAATGATTTTAATTTAGGCTTAAAGAAAATTGTGTAGCTCACTGTGAAGGTGTAAGTCTGGGGGGGTGAACATAGAAAACCACATTTGCCAGCGTTCAAGGTCTATATGACCATGTGCTTGATACACACTTGATGTATATATATATTTAGGATAGCTATTACCCATGGTGGCTTTATATTTCCCTAGATTTTCCTCAATTCGTATGGCTAGCACACATTAAGCCCTTTTATCAGGGAAAGCAGAACCTTTATAGCTCTTAGGTGCTTTTAGGATGAACCGAGCTACACAGCCCAGGTTAATGATTTTACAACTCTCGTGTTCTTGAACCTTACCCTATCTCTGCATTTTATACATGTATATATAAGTGTGTCCATATAGTTTTAATTAATTTTAGACATAGTATGTTTTTATCACTTTTTTTTAGGATAATGTGGAGGGGACTCGCCATGTCTATAGAGTACAGACCCGATGTAGGGTCCCTGCTCATGATTGTGCCACCCTATGTAGAGTTTCACCTGTCCCCAATAGTCCTTCTTAGTCTTCTCGGGGTTGTGATGCTTATGATTAACATCCTCAGAGGGACATCTCTAATGCATAGTTCCGCTAGTTTATTCATTTGCTTACTTGATTTGTGATATCTCAGTCGGATCATGTTGGTTCTATTGCTCCTTCATCTGAAGTCACTCGAGCTGGCTAGTTCATGAGTTTGAATCCCCCAACCTTTACAGGCTCTAAGGTTGAGAAGGATCCTCAGGGGTTTGTGGATGAGATGGAGAAGATTTTTAGAGTGTTAAATACTAATTATTTTGAAGGTGTAGAGTTTGTTGCATAGAGCTAAAAGATGTATCTTATCAGTGGTATGAGGAGTGAGAGCATTTAAATGGTGTTGATGCAAAGCGTGAGGTATGGGATGACTTTTTAGGGTCTTTCTTGATCACTTTTTTCCTCATAAGTTGAGGGAAGCTAAGGCTGAGGATTTTGCGAATCTGAAGCAAGGTAAGATGAATGTGAAAGAATATGCTCTAAAATTTCAGCAGTTGTCCTGTTATGCTCCAGGGTTGGTATTTAACATGACGTCCAAGATATGGAAGTTTTCTTATGGGTTGTCCTGTGATTTAGTACTGGAGGGTAAGGTTGTGATGTTAAATAATGACATGGATATCTCCATGCTTGTGGTTTATATGCAATAGGTGAGGGGTGAAAAGAAGAGACAGGTTGAGATAGGAGAGAGAAAGAATAAGAAGTTTAGTTATTCAGAGCAGCGTAGGGGTCAGCAGAATAGTGGGAGAGATAGTACATAGTGGACCAAGAAGAAGAATTGGCAAATTCTTATTCATCTCCTAGTGCTCCCTATCTTAAGGCTTTGGATGATCATCTTTTTTAGGCTAGCAGTGGTCCTAAGGCACAGGGTTCCCAATCTCAAGTTAATGGAGCTCAGTCAACCCCACTTTATCCTCCTTGTTGTTTTTGTTGACAACTTCACTGTGGATATTGTAAAGAAGGGAGAAATGGGTGTTATAATTGTGGTCTACTAGGTCACATACAGCAAGATTGTCCTTCAACCAGTGTTTCCACTAGAGCTAATAAATTTCCAATTGTCAATTCTTCAGCTCTGGTACCAAAGGGCGCTAGTTTTAGTATCGGCACTAGACGAAAATTTCTCTATGCACTTACTACTTGCCAGGAATTTGAGGCATCCCCTGATGTTGTTTCTAGTTTATTATATCTCTTTTCTCGTGATGTTTATTATTTACTTTATTCAAGTTCTACCCTTTCGTATGTGACCCCTTATGTGGCTGTGCATTTTGGTTTTGGTCCTGAAAGTATTTTTGGCCCCTTTTCTATTTCTACTCCGATGGGTGACTCTATAGTTGCTAGAAAAATCTATAGGGGTTGTATGGTGTCTATCTTCCATGGTGATACATTAGTGGATTTGATATATTTGGATATGGTAGATATCAATGTTATCTTAGGGATGGATTGGCTTTATTCATGCTATGCTTCTCCAAATTGTAGGACTCAAAAGGTTAGTTTTTATTTTCCTAATAAGCTGGTATTAGAATGAGAGGGGAGTTCCTTAGCACCCAAAGGGAAGTTTATTTCCTATCTTAGACCTTAGAAATTGATTTCAAAATGGTGTCTATATCATCTAGTCAGGATTAAGGATTCTAACTCTTAAGCTCCTTCTTTGTAATCTATCCCTGTGGTTAATAAATTTCCTAAAGTGTTTCCCAATTATCTTTCTGGAATTCCTCCCGATAGAGAAATAGATTTTGGGATTGATCTTATACTGGATACCCATCCTATTCCCATTCCTCTTTATAAAATGGCTTTGATTGAATTAAAAGAGCTAAAGGATTATTTAAAGGATTTTTTTGATAAAGATTTCATTCGTCCTAGTATTTCTCCATGGGGTGCTCTTATGCTTTTTGTGCAGAAGAAGGATAGGTCTCTTCGAATGTGTATAGACTATCATCCATTGAATAAGGTGATAGTGAATAATAAGTACCCTCTTCCTTCGATCGATGACCTTTTGATCATATTTAGGGTGCTAGATTCTTCTCTAAGATTAATATTTATTTGGACTATCATCAGTTGAAAATTAGGGAGGTTGATATTCCCAAGACTGCTTTTTAAACCTGATATGGTCACTATGAGTTTTTAGTGATGTCATTTTGGTTGACTAATGCTCCGGTTACTTTCATGGATCTTATGAATTAGGTTTTCAAGCAGTTTTTGGATTCGTTTGTTATAGTCTTTATTGATGACATCTTGGTGTACTCTAAAAGTGAAGAGAATCATGCTAATCACCTCCGAATTGTGTTGCAGACCCGTAAGGATCAGAACTAGTATGCTAAATTTACTAAGTGTAAATTTTGGTTTAGTGTTGTGACCTTTCTTGGGCATGTGGTATCTAGTGAGGGGATAAAGGTGGATCCACTGAAAATTGAGGCAATTAAGAAATATCCTTGACCCAAAACTCTAACCGACATTAGGGGTTTCTTGGGCTTTATTAGGTATTATAGGAGGTTTGCAGAGAGTCTCTCATCTATTGTTGCTTCATTGATGAAGTTAATTCATAATAAGGTTAAGTTATTTTGGTCTAGTGCTTGTGAGGGTAGACATAATGCCCCAAATTTTCAAGCGCTATACCCTTCAAGAGATAGGTCACTAAGTTAGCTTTCCAACGCCGCAAATCTTACCTTAATTGATATCATGGAAAAAAGTTATGCAATTTTTCCTTAGGAATTAGTCAGCTACCAGTGGCTGGGACTCACGTGAAGACTCGTACCTGACATTATGAGTCGTTACGAGTAGTCACAGTCACAACAGAAAGGATATTCAGTTTTAGCCCAGTATCTACAACTCCACTTCATGACTCCTAATTAGTGGCTATGAATCATTAGGAGGGACTTATAGTCATCACAGTGTTCAACCAACAATTTATTCTAGTGGTTACGAGTCCAACCAAGACTAGTAGTCTAACATTACAAGTCATTGTGTGGACTCCTGACCTGAACAGTAAAGGATCCAGAAGCCAAGCCTACAACTATGACTCCATCTAACGGCTTATAGTCAGTTGTAATGTGTTGTTAGGTGAAAGTCGTAGTCATACAAAAAAAAGCCAAGATTCAGTACCTCAGGTTATGACTCAGAGTATGACTCGTAACCAGTCATGACAAGTTGTAGGGTGAATCATAATGATTGTAATTAGAATTCTTGCATATTTTAAAAGGGCTTTTTGGTAAATTCCCATCCTTATAACCCCAAAACCCACATTGTTTAGGCTTTCCAAAAGGTGATATAAGAGGATAAACTCCCCAAAATCCATGATTCAATAGTATTTCCACTCAGAGAAATTAAAAGAGGCAATTTTCTCTTCTCCCAAAAGGCTACTATGGTTCTTCAAGCTCAAGTTCAATTCCACAAAATTTCCCAAGAAGTTTACCTTTAGGTATGTAGGTATTCAATGAGAATCTCCTTTCATCATCATGAACAAATTATGGTTTTTATTCATGAATTCTATGATTTCCATAAACTAGGGTTGTTACCCATTGTTATTCTAAGGTTAAAATTCAACTCCCCATGATATAATTTTCATTCCTAAGCATGTTTTAATAGTTATTCATGGTTTCTTAGGCCCATATCATATCATTCACGCTATTATCAAATCCAAGCATGTTTTTCATGATATTAGTTAAGATTTTAAGAATACGATCAAGCTATATGAGTTTTTCCTAATCTCTTTGTTTATTTTTTAACTAAACCATGAATTTTTCCATTGAATAACATCTTAATATCATTTAATATTTTCATGAATAGAGTTGGTGGGTTATGAACACTCAATACCTAGAAAAGCAGACATACATCAGCTTTTATGGTTTTGAAAACTTCAGATTATACACTGTTATATTAATAATACCATGACTTGAGCACATCGATTATCAATGTAAGTACTAGTTTATGCTTCTGTGTCTTTTAGTAGGGCGTAATACTTAGCACCAAGTGAATGCAAGGATGACAGCACCCCCATCAGTTAAGTAAAGTCGTTAGTAGCAGTTCCTAAGTTCCAAAACTATGTTGCCATCATAGGTTATGAGAGGTTACCTATTGGTTTAGGCTTGACACCCTAGTCCTTCGAGATATCAGATTAGTGGATCCATGGTAGCCAGTGTCGGTACCCTTGGTAAGGTATTAATACCCTTCTAACCAGGGTTATAGGTTAGACCTCAATTAGCTCAGATTAAGGTATGTCAGTTATATTTAGCTCCTAGAATCCTCAGTTCAATTATTCAGACTATGCTCAGTTCAAGTTTTCATGACCGAGTGTTCAGTACCTCAGTCAACCATTTATTCAGATTATTTTAGTACATGTTTATACTTGGTCTTTCATTCAATTTTCATGTTCATTCATTAATGCTCAGTAATTTGTATATTCAGATCTTTATTTTATGTTTAACTTATGCTTCAGTTTAGATATGCATGGCCTTGTATTTAGCTATTTAGTTATTCAGTTTTATATAGTACATGTTTATGCTTAGTCATTGCATCAGTTCACATCCCATGATTTAAGACCGAGTACTCATACATGACACTCAGTGTAGTTTCATAGCACATTCAGGTTCAACTTGGGATTACATATAGTATTCATGTATCTAATACTTCCCAGTTATAGAGATGTTTTAGTTCATGATTTAGAAATTTCCTTATGCCTTATAGTTTTAAGTACAAACATGTTTTAAATGCATATTTCAGCAAATAGCTTATGTCCTTAGTTTTAAAGTATGTTTTAAGTATTTTCATGACTAGTGCATATCTCACATACCAATACATTCAAAGTATTGACCACATATATGTCTGTGTGGCTATATTGTTTTATAATGTAGGTATCAGATGTATCCCACACATCAAGGTCAGACAGTTCGTAGCTTCTAGCCAGTAGGTGATGAATTCTCTTATTTCTAGGGCTCAAGTTAATTGCATTTCTCTTATTATATTTTCTTATTCATATGAATTGAATTGGGATAATTGGGTTCATGTCCCGACTATTTTTAGTCAGTATAGTAGAGGCTTTATAAATAGTCAATTAGTGTCATTGTATGTAGTTTTAGTTCCTCAGTCTTTTAGATTTCAGTGTTGTAAACTTTTAACAACTATGTATTGAAACAACTTATCTCACAGTGGTTATGCTTCCCTTCAGTTAGTTTATCTTTTATATATTTTTTAAATCAATTGCTCAGGCATCATGCCAGTACATGGATTAGCTTAGGATCACTTATGGTTCTAAGTACCATGTTACGACTAGGGGTAGTCTCGATTCATGTCAGTAGCTTTGAGAAGTTGAAGGAAAAGTTGACTTCTGCACCAGTTTTGACCCTGCCCAAGGGTACTAATGGTTTTATTATATTTTTTGATGCGTTCTGTGAGGAAATGGGTTTTGTTTTGATGCAACATGGTAAGGTTGTGGCCTATGCTTCTAGGCAGCTTAAGGTTCATGAAAGGAACTATCTAACTGATGACTTGGAGTTGGCGGCGGTGGTTTTTTCATTAAATATTTTGCATCATTATCTATATGGGGTGCATGTGTATATCTATCCAGATCATAAGAGCTTGCAGTAGTTTTCACACAGAGGATTTGAACCTCAAGCAGAGGAGCTGGCTTGAATTACTTAAGGATTATGACATGAGCCTTTACTACCATCTAGGTAAAGCTAATGTTGTTGCTGATGCTCTTAGTAGGTTGTCCATGGGAAGCTTATCTCATGTGGATGAGGAGAAAAGAGGATTGGTGAAGGACACTCACCTGTTAAATAATTTAGGATTCCATCTCTTAAACTCTGAGGATGGGGGAGTTATTATTCAAGAGGTGGTCAAATCATCTCTTGGTGTTGAGGTGAAGGAGAAGTAGGCTTTGGATGCCATACTTATGCAGATTAAGGATAATATGGGTTAACAAAAGGTTTTGACTTTCAAGATTGGGAGAGATGGCATCTTGAGGTATCAAGAAAGGTTGTGCGTTCTTGATGTTGATGGGATACAGAAAATGATTTTGACCGAGGCTCATGAGTCCAGATATACAATTCATCTAAGGTCAACTAAGATGTACCATGACTTGAAGGAAATCTACTGGTAGAACAATATGAAGAGGGATACTGTAAACTTTGTGGCTAAATGCATGGTTTGTCAGCAAGTTAAGGTTGAGTATTTTAGGCCAGGTGGTATGTCTCAAGAGATAGAGTTACCCATGTGGTAGTGGTAGTTGATCAATATGGATTTCATTATGGATTTTTTGTGATCTCAAAGTCAGAATAATCTATCTGGGTCATTGTGGATAAGATGACCAAGTCTGCTCTCTTCTGACCCGTGAGGACTAACTACTCATGAAACACTATGTTAAGTTATTTATTCAGGAGATTATGAAACTGTATGGTACACTCGTGTCCATTATTCAAATCGAAGTATGTAGTTTTCATCTCACTGTAGGCATTTATTTCAGAGAGGTTTAGGGACTAATATAAACCTTAGCACCAAAATGAATGGACAAGTGGAGTAGACTATTCTGACTTTGAAAGATATGCTAAAGGCTTGAGTAATAATTTTAGAGGTAGTTGGGTGGATCACTTACCTCTTACTGAGTTTTCATACAATAATAATTATAATTCAAGCATTCAGATGGCTCCATTTGAGGCTCTTTATAGTAGGAGGTATAGGTCACCTATTGGAAGGTTTGAGGTTGGTGAGACTAAGTTATTTGGTCTTAACTTGGTTCACTAATCCATGGAGAAGGTAAAGGTGATTAGAGAAAGATTTAAGACTACCCAGAGTCACCAAAAGTCTTATGCGGATGTGACAAGAAGATAATTGGAGTTTTAAGTAAATGATTAGGTATAATTCAAGGTATCTCCTATGAAAGGAGTAGTGAGGTTTGGAAGAGGGGAAATCTCAGTCCCCATTATGTTAGCCAATATTAGATTGTAAGGAGAGTTGGGAATATGGTGTATGAGTTGGATTTGATTGCAAGCTTGGGATCTATTTGTCTCATGTTTCATGTGTCCATGCTAAAAAAGTGTGGGGGTGATCCTTCCTTGATAGTGCCTATTGAAGATGTTGGTGTTATGGATTCCTTGTCTTATGAGAAAGTCTCGGTTGAGATGCTATATAGGAAAGTTCATGGATTTAGGACCAAGGATTTAGCTTCAGTGAAGGTCTTTTGGAGAAACCAAAAGGTAGAGGAGGCTACCTAGGAAGTTGAGGAAGATATGAAGGCCAAATACTCATTCTTGTTCCCCCAAGTTGGATGAAAGTGTTTAAGGTATGAGTTTTGTTTTCCCATTTCTACTATCTGAGTTTTTTATTTGATTCTGGTGCATTCTTTCTATTCTCATCCTATAAGTGTCAAATCATCATTCGAGGATGAATGATCATAAAGGGGGGATAATGTAAGACCTCTTAAAATTTTGATCATTTTAATTTTGACCTTCTCATGTGTGTAATATGAATTTTTGACTTGAATTGTGTTTAAGAATGTTAAAAAAGTATCTGGGGTAAGTTTCAGAATTTTTGGAAGGGGCTCGGGGTTATTTTGGGACCTTGAGGTAGTGAGGGTCCGCAATAAGGCCATGTCATGGAGGTTAACCTCCATGATATCAACATGCCATAGAGGATAACCTCTATGATAATGGCGTGCCACACCAGTGTTTTAATTTTATCTAGTTTAATTTTCACTAGGGATGAGGGTCTTTTGGTATTTTTACCCCTTGTACGACCTTTAAACATATAATAAACCTCTTTTCTTCTATTTTCAAAGATCAGAATCATCCATTCTATCTTAAAATTCAAACCTCGAGAACATTCAATGGTTTCAAAGTGCATTTATCATCTGGACTCCTAAAGCCTTGTTCATCCTCGAACAACTCTTTACTCTAAGCATTATAAGCTAAGGTGACTTTACACTTCTACTACAAGCAAGACACTCAAGCTAGTACTACAATGACTTTACAGAATGCAAGTTTCTACAGTAAGCATGTTATGTATAATATTGAAAGTTCAAGAATACTACTCCAAAACATCTTAGCCTCAAGAATCGACTCACCTAGTTAGCAAACTCATGCACACTGTTCAATCAAAGACATCATATAATTCAGCCAACATTTATCAAACATGTGCCCTTAAAATAAGAGAGTTACCCATAATCACTCACAATCATGCAATCCATAACAGAATGGATACAAGAATCAAATTGCGCTCACTCTCACAAAGAATTCACAAGTTACAAATAATGAACCATAGGCTTTCCCTTAGTGTAGTGCTCAACTAATATCAGAATGTTAAAGCTTAGGATCAAATAGGTCTTTAAGGGTTGTAATGTAGGCTAAGTGATGGGTAGGAACTATTCTGTCCAGTAATAGTGACTATCTTTCCTAAGCTCTTTAATACATCACCATATATAATAAAAAACAATCTCCAACTTATCCAGTAGGAGATTGCCTATTCATAACTTATCCAATTTTAATAAATTTGTATTATTTTCATTCCTCAACTCCCAACCATAATACATAGTTATTGCACACACCAATAACTATCACTTTGGGCTTCAATTTTACCTTTCTCCTAATTTAGTTTCACACTCCTTACTCAATTATTTTTCACTAAAGTGCTTAAGATCTTGGGACCAAAGAGGGGGACTAGGCTACAAATGAGGCTAACAAAGAAAAAGCTAAAGGCTCAACGAGGCTTACTAGGATTGTGCACAAGGGTAGGTCAAAAGAAGGTATAAACATGGCTATAAAAGAAATGTCAATATCATCTCCTAAACCCACATTCTTTATTTCATTTTACGCACAGACCAGGCAAGTTCTAGCATCAAATGCAACAAGGAATATACAAACAACCTCACACACACATGGCACATGCTCAACTTAAGCAGGATAATCATAGACTCTTAACCACACTATAGCATGAATTTAACATTAAGCCAACAGCTACAAGAGTCATAAACATAAGCCTAGGTATTTCAAAAGTAGTAATTCACACAATCAACATGCTCTATACAACCAAAATACTTGCATCACGTAGTCACAGATAGCACCAACAAGACATCTTACTTATTCCTAACACAAAAAAAATTAAAATTACTCTAAAAATGGGAATTTCCCCACCCCACACTTAAAAATATACTTTGTCCCCAAAGTATACTTTAAAGTAGAGATAGAAATACTCCCAGAAGCCTCTAGGCCTAGATAGTAGCATCTTTATACATCAAAAGGGTCCAGGGACCCCACACTTAGTCTTCACCATACTCCTTAGCACATGTTTTTTGGTACTCAGACTTGCCATCAACTTGTGACTCAACAAAAATAAAAACTGGTGAGGTAAAAACTAAAACCTACCTTAACAAGGGTTGCCTCCCAATCAACGCCTAATTTAGTTTTGCGGCACAATCCAATCTTTGACTCATCCATTTTCTTTTATCCTTTTTCTCACACTAGTACGCTATCTTATTATTCATTTTGTACCTCTTGAGCGTGAACTCTTAAGGTCAATAACTCTCTCAATAATACTCTTTTCAGGATCATTAATCTGTATTATTTCGGGTTGTGGCTGTTGTGGCTTGGGCTGCTCAATGAGAAAGTCTATGGAGGTCTTTTGTGGAATAGACTCCACCACCCCATACTTATCTCTTTCAATCGTAGTAATCATGCATAAATCTTTGTAATTGGATAGTGTGTTGAGCGGTTTGTACACTTTGAAAACTGCCTCTTCATCATCCAACCTTATTGTGAGTGTGCCTCTCTTACATCTATCAATGCTCCTCCCATCGCCAAGAATGGACATCCCAAGATGACTGCACTCTTTTAATTTCCTTAAAATCTAAAATAATAAAATCAGTAGGAATAATAAACTTACCAACCTTGATGAAAACGTCTTCTATGATTCATTTAGGATGGACTAGGGTCCAATCTACCAATTAGAGTACAACTGTTCTTGGTCGCGGCTTTACTAATCCCATAATATTGAAAAAAGAGAGAGGCATCAAGTTAATACTTTCCCCCAAGTCACTAAGTGTGTATACCATCTTACTATTTCCAAATTGAATTGGGAAAGTGAAACTCCAATGGTGCTTGAGCTTTTGGAGCATTTTCTGCATCACCACAGAACTACACTCCTTAGTGAGTGCTACTATCTCAACATCCTGCACCTTAACTTTATTCCTGACACACATCCTTCAAGTACTTATCATACTTAGGCATTCCCTTAAAAAAAGAAAGGTTAATGTGAAGCTCTCTGAACGTTTTAAAGAACTTCTTGAATCAGGCATCTTCCTTCGCTTGTAAAAGCCTTTATGGGAATGGTGGTGGTAGTCTCTTCTTCACCTGATCAGCAAATTTGGTTTGTGAGCACTCAAACTTCCTTGATTTCTAAACAAATTTATCATCTACCTGCTTAGGAGCTATCTTTGTATCTACCTCCTTAGATTTCTTTGGAGGTTCAGTGTTTAGCTGTTTACCACTCCTCAAAGTGATTGTCATTACATGTTTAGGATTTTCAGTATCACTTGGTAAACCACCTTGAGGCTTGGAATTTTGTGTTGCATCTATTTGACCTATCTGCAACTCCAAGATCCTTGTAACCGCTTGCTGGCTCTTTATATCTGCAGCCAACTATGCCTGAGCAGCCATAAATTACTTCAGTAGCTCTTCGACAGTGCTGCTTTGGGTTGTGTCCTAATTTTTATGAACCTATTGCTGCTGAAAATACTATTGTTGGGTGTTTTATTATTGATTTGATGGTTGAGTCTGCCACTTCATATTGTACGCATTCACATAATTTGGCCTTTGAACATTTCCTACAAAGAGCACTGAATAAGGATTGGCAGCACACATATCTACAGAATGCCTATTATTGCCACAAACCACGCACTAACCGTTTGTCTGCTAAATTACATTAACTGTTGCTACAGGCTGTGTAACCCCTAACTTCATATTATTGAATTAAGTTGTTAATTGATTCTGTAATGTAACAATTTGAATGGACATAGTAGGAAACTGGTCCACCTCCAGTACACCCGCAATCTTCTTCATAGCACTTCTTGAGTTAGAATTTCACTCAGGATTTCCTTGTGTAATCCAGTTCAGCAAGGTATATATCTTATCCTATGTCAATTCTAATGCTTGACCACCTGCAGCTTAATCTAATAAAATTTTTATGTTGTTATCAAGTTCCTAAACAAAATTATAAGTTAATACCTCATTGGGCTGATGATGATGTGGACAGTCTCGAAGAAGAGCTTTGAACCTCTCACATGCATGATATAATTCTTATCTGGCTTCTGTTTGAAGCACACAATCTCACTGTGCAGTCTCCCAGTCTTGCCAGATGGAAAAAATTGGATAAGGAATTTTCGAGCAAAGTCATCCCAGGTTGTGATTGAACTTAGCAATTCAGCATTCAACCACTTTTTTGCTTCCCCCATTAGAGAAAAGTGAAATAGTGTCAACCTAACATAATCAGTTGACACACCCGTAGGGATGAATGTGACACTGATCTCCATAAAATTTCACAGATGGACTTATGGATCTTCATGTGAAAGTCCCATAAACTTTCCACTACTGATTAAAAGTTGCACCATGTTCTATTTCAACTTAAAGTTACCTCTAGCAGTCGGTTTCTAAAAAGGGGAGGTCAAATTTTTCAAAAGTGGGATTGTCATTTCACGAACTGTCCTTTGGGCTAGTTGATCTTCAACCATAAGATTAGGATTGTCTTGTTCCTATTAAAATTGTGGGATACAGGGGAGAAGGATTGCTTCTCCTTTTCATTGATGGAAGCTTTGCATGGGTTCGAGGCTTGGTTCAACCAACTCCCTATCCCTTGTCAGCTTACCAGTCTGTAAACCTATTTTCTGCAAATTCAATACCAAGGCTAAGGGTAAAGCACCAAAAAAATCTAAAAAGTAAAACTCAAAATAATATTTGCCAATTTATAAGTCCCCGGCAACGGCGCCAAAAACTTATTGCAACCAAGAACACACGCAAGTGTACATGGTCTCACCAAGTAATATGGTGGCCTTAAATAAAGACGACTATCAATCCCTTAAAGGCTTGTATTAAACAACTATTCAATTCTAGTTTAACTATTGAGATTAAAGTGATTCAACATAACCAAAAGAGTTTTGAAAGGTTGTAAACTAAAACTAAACTAAAATAATGCGGGAAATAAGGACTTTAAACAATCAATAGATGAAAGCCCACGGTTAAAGCACTAAGAACAATCATACTACTCTACAGAACTTTATTCATTAGATTATTTATCTTGATTTTTGATTCATGGGTTTGATATTATGATTATGTCTCTCAAGCCTCTAATCACCTATCTTACTTAGACCTACAACTATATTATTGAGCGGAGATGTGAGAACTAAGCTAAACGCATTTATATTTCATCCCATAGTGAACCAATCTAGACTTCTAGGTATATCCCTATCCTAGTATCTAATTCAAATTCCTTATTTTATAAAATAATAAGAACCTTACTCTATCTATTCCCGCATTCTATCTTTTAATTCCCCCTCTCGAGATCATAAAGCCGACAATTGATATGATTCCAAGTTTTATGAATCCTTAAAATAGTAATAAAAAGGATAAATAAATAATCAAATATGATAAGCAATCCAAATGAACCAAATTCAAAGCGAAAGTAAATATGTTATTGGCCTTAACACCGGAAAGGGGGTGTTTAGCTACTAATAGATATAATCGTAATCCAATTCAATGAATACATGATATAATCCATTAAAAATATAAATTAAATAGAAATAAACCCTGAAATAAGTGTTTATAAGACCCTCTCCAAGTCCAAAGATGTCCAAAAGTTTCAAATAACAAGAACAATTGTCTTATTTATAGGTGTGCAAAGTTGGCTGTGTGTGGATAAAGGTGTGAGTTGCATGGCTTGATTCAAGGGAGAGAGTGGAGAGTAGCAAGGATTATTCCTAGGTATAGAGTGGATAATTGCATGGATTATTCCATGGGATCAAGTGGTGCATTTCCTACACATTCCCATACCCTCAGTGGAATTTGCATCTTGAATCCTACTTCGTCTTATGCATTTTTCCTTCAATCCCTTGCCTTTTGGTGTTGTATTGAATTGATTAACAGCTTTTTAAACATCCATATATCATCATAATAAACTCTCCACATATCATACATCATCATACACCACGTATTAGAGCTCAAAACAACACAATATCTAGAACGGTGAACTAAAAACTCGAGCTAAGACTAGGCTTGCCCATGTTGATCTTTAACTTCTTGTTTTGACTCTTGGCTTGATTTATTTGACCCTTTAATATTGTAAACAAGTTTTTACATACATAATTACATAATAATACGAGTAGTAACTCATTAAACACAATAAAATCCATCGAGATAGACTAGACAAACACCTAACTCAAGCTAGTAACACTAGTTTTCTCATTTGAACTCCATGTGACCAATTTAAGTAAAAAATTGTTTGAAAGACACCATTAACGTTTTTAATTACATACTTAAACACTTATATTCTTATTTATACCAATATTAACTCATTAAGCACTCAATTCATCCTTAAAACAAGGCTAAATAAGCTAGGATAACTACACTAAGTTGCATAAATTCACCTTCAAACTTCAAATTGACTTTAAATTCTTATGTGTTTTAGGCATGTTTCTATTCCCTAAACTTAAATTTTACATTTTGGCATGAATTCAACGAATCTTCATGTGATTTAAATTGTGGGTTTAAAATTGGGCTGAGGAGTTTTGGTTGTTACTGATTGAATTGCTTGTCCCATGTTTTGAATTGACTATTCATGATTTAAATTAATGTTTTTAGGAATAAATTAGTACATTATTTAAATGGCTAGAATGGGTGGAATGGTTTTTCCCAAAATTAGAATAATTTTGAATTGGATTTGCATGAACCTCAACCTACTTTGTGAATTTGATTTTAATTATGGAAAATATGGTTTAACTTGATTTTGAACTCAATGCATTGAATTAATGAATAAATGGATATAAAATTGAATTTGGATGGCCTTGGTGGCCGTGGTTTGGGTTTTAAATAGAACTTTGGAGTCAATGTGATTATATGGATTAGTTTGGCATGTTTAATTTAGCTTACAAGCAAATTTATATGATGATACCAAGTGGTAAATGACATAATGAGTGAATCTTAGTTTAATGGTTGAAATATGTGCAAAGTGATTTTAGTTTGGGAAAGGGGTTGTGAAGCTCACCGTGAAGGTGTAAGTCCCGAGGTGATGAACACTAGAAATCATGTTTTCTAGTGTTGGGGGTTTATACAATTGTGTGCTTGATACACACTTGATGTGTATATATTTGGGATAGATATTTCCCATGATGGATTTAGTTTTCCCTTGAATACACATACTAGGGTCTTTTCAGCAGGGGGAGCTGAACCCATATAGCCATGGGTTCCTTTAGGATGGATCGAGATATACAGTCCAGGTTAATAATTTTAAAACTCTCATGTTCATGACCCTTACCCTATCTCGGCATCCTATATATATATATATATGAACGTCTGCATATGGCTTTGACTAATTTCGGACATGTCATTATTTTGTTACTTTCCCTGAGTTACATGCCAGTACTTATCCTAGCCACCATCCAAGGATGCTACATTATTTCATGATGTAGGGTTCAAAGCTTTTTTTGTTGCTCCTGTGCAGTGTTAGGTGGATTAGCATATTTATTGAGTTATTGTGAAGTGTTAAGCCTCCATCCGTTGAAAGGCCTTATCATTTTATTTCTCTTTATTTATTTATTTAGTACTTTTGGATTCTTTTTGGTTATAGTCAAGAGCATGTCCTGACTTAGTTACTATTTTGGTTTTAGAGTCTATTATGGACAGATGTGGTTTGGTTGTTGGTTTTGGATCTTGTCTTCTTTGAGTTATCTATTCATCTTCTTATTACTGTTTAATTAACATCTACATTATTATTATTATTGTGATCTTAAGTTTAGGCTAAAGGGGTGTTCTCTGGTCTAAGGTTGGATTGAGATACCCATCACGCCAAGCCTGAGGTCGTGTAGTGATGAGAGATAGTAGGTAGTGAACTAAAAAGAAGAATTGGGGAAGTTCTTATTCGTTGGCTAGTTCTCCTTATACTAATCCTTCAGGTGATCATCATTTTTAGGCTAGAAGTCTTTCTAAGGCATAGGGTGCCCATTCTTAGGCCACTGGAGCTCAATCAGCCCCACCTTATCCTCGTTGTTGTCTTTGTGGGCAGCTTCACCATAGTTATTGTGAAAGGGGGAATTTATGTTTTAATTATGGTTAGCCTGGTCATTTGCAGCAAAATTATCCCATAGCTTAAGTTTACACTGGAGTTAATAAGGTCTCGGTCACCACTTCTTCAACTTTTGCACCAAAGGGCACCACTTCAGGTACTGACAATAGCCAAAATTGCCTTTATGCACTTCCCACTCACCATGAATCTAAGGCATCCCCAAATGTTGTCACTGGTATATTACAACTCTTTTCATGTGGTATTTATTATTTGCTTGATCTGGATTCTACCCTATCCTATGTGACCATTTATGTGGTTTTACACTTTGGTTTTGGTCCTGAAAATATTTTTGGCCCTTTTTCTATGTCTACTCATGTGGGTGATTCCATTGTTTCTAGAAAAATCTATAGGGGTTGGTTGGTGTCTGTTTTTCATAGGGAGACAGTGGTTGATTTAATAGAACTTGATATAGTGGATTTTGATGATCTTGGTGATGGATTGACTTCATTCGTGTTATGCATCTTTAGATTGTAGGACCCAAAAGGTCAGTTTCCATTTTCCCAATGAACCAGTAATTGAATGCGAGGGGAGTTCCTTAGTACCCAAAGGGAAGTTTATTTCCTATCTTAAAGCTCAGAAAATAATTTCCAAAGGGTGTTTGTATCATCTAGTTCTAATTAAGGATTCTAACTTTGGGAGTCATTTTTTGCAATCTGTCACTGTGGTTAATAAATTTCCTAAAGTTTTTCTCAATGATCTTCCTGGGATTCCTCCTAATAGGGAAAGATTTTGAGATTGATTTTCTACCTGATACCCATCCTATTTCCATTCCTCCTTATAGGATGGCTCTGGTTGAGCTAAAGAATCTAAAAGGGTATTTGAAGGATCTTCTTGATAAGGGTTTCTTCCATGCTAGTGTTTCTCCGTACGGTGCTCGTATACTTTTTGTGCCAAAAAAAGATGGGTCTCTCGAATATGTATAGACTATTGTCAGTTAAATAAGGTTATATTGAAAAATAAGTATCCTTTTCCTAGGATTGATGATCTATTTGATCATCTTCAGGGTTCTAGGTATTTCTCTAAGATTAATCTTTGTTTAGGCTTTCACCAGTTGAAAATTAGGGAGGTTGATATTCCCAAGACTACTTTTTGAACTTGGTATGGCCATTATGAGTTTTTGGTTATGTCATTTAGGTTGACTAATGCTCTAGATGCTTTCATAGATCTTATGAATTGGGTGTTTAGATAGTTTCTAGATTTGTTTGTTATAGTCTTTATTGATGACATCTTCTTGTACTACAAAATTGAGGAAGATCATACCAATCACCTCTGAATTGTGTTGTAGACTCTTAGGGATCAGAACTTGTATGCAAATTTTCTAAGTGCAAATTTTGGCTAAGTGTTGTGAGCTTTCTTGGGCATGTTGTTTCTAGTGAAGGAATCAAGGTGGATCCATAGAAAGTTGAGGCAGTTAAGAAGTGGCCTAAACCCGTGACTCCAACCAACATTAGGAGTTTCTTAGGCTTGGATGGTTATTATAGGAGGTTTGTGGAGAGTTTCTCGTCTATTGTCTCTCCACTAACAAAGTTAACTCAAAAAAAGGTTAAGTTTTTTAGGTCTGATGCTTCTAAGGGTAGTTTTGAGAAATTAAAGGACAGGTTGACCTATGCTCCTATTTTGACCTTACTCTGGGGTACTAAGGGGTTTGTTGTGTATTATGATGCATCCCTTATGGGACTGGGTTATGTGTTGATGCAGTATGGTAAGATTGTAGCCTATGCTTCCAGGCAGCTTAAGGTTCATGAGAGGAATTACCTAACTTACAATTTAGAGTTGGCGATTGTTGTCTTTGCTCTAAAATTTGGTGTCATTATTTGTATAGGGTGCATGTAGATATTTATTCAGGCCATAAGAGCTTACAGTATGTGTTTATGAAGAAGGAATTGAATCTCATGTAGAGGCAGTATCTCGAGATACTTAAGAATTATTACATGAGCCTTCACTACCATCCAAGTAAAGCTAATGTTGTTGTTGATACTTTTAAAAGGTTGTCTATGGGGATCCTATATCACTTTGATAAAGAGAAAAGAGGGTTGGTGAAGGATATTCACAGGCTGGCTAAATTGGGAGTTTGTATCTTGGACTCTGGAGTAATTGTTAAGGAAGTGGTTAAGTCATATCTTGGTGCTAAGGTTAAGGGAAAGCAGGCTTTGGATCCCATACGTATGCAGATTAAGGATGATATGGGTCAGCAAAAAGGCTTTGGCTTTTGATATTGGGGGAAATGGCATCTTGAGGTATCCAGGAAAATTGTGTGTTCCTGATGTTGATGTTCTGTGAGAAAGGATTTTGACCGAATCTCATGAGTCTATATATACAATTTATTTAGATTTGACTAAAATGTATCATGAATTGAAGGAAATTCACTGGTGGAATAATATGAAGAAGGATGCGGTGAATTTTGTTGCTAAGTGTATTGTTTGTCTACAAGTCAAGGTTAAAAATTTAAGGCTTGGTGGCATGTCTCAAGAGATATAATTGCCCAGGTAGAAGTGGGAGATGTCAATATGAACTTTTTTATGGGACTTTTGCGATCTCGTATTCAGTATGATTCCATTTGGGTCATTGTGGATAAGATGACTAAGTATGCTCACTTCTTGCATATAAGGACTAACTACTCAAGAGAAAATTATGCTAAGTTGTTCCTTTAGGAGATAGTTAAGTTGTATGGAATGATGTTGTCCATCATTTCAGATCAAGGTATGCAATTCTCTTCTCATTTTTGGCGCTCGTTTCAGTAAGGTTTGGGGACTAAGGTGAACCTTAGCACCGTTTTCCACCCTCAAATGAATGGAAGAGCATAGCATACTATTCATACCTTGGAGGACATGCTAAGGGCCTGTGTGATTTATTTTAAAGGTAGTTGGGTTGACCATTTGCCTCTTATTTAGTTTGCTTAGAACAACAGTTATCACTCCAGCATTCAGATGGCCCCTTTTAAGGATTTTTATGGTAGGAGGTGTAGGTCTCCAATTGGATAGTTTGAGGTAAGCGAGACTAGGTTTTTTAGTCCTGACTTGGTTCACCAAGCCATGGAGAAGGTAAAAGTGATTAGAGAAAGGCTTAAGACTACCCAAAGTAGCCAAAAATCTTATGCGGATGTGAGGAAGAGGGAGTTGATTTGAGGTTAGGGATTGGGTGTTCCTTAAGGTTTCTCCTATGAAAGGAGTTATGAGATTTTTGAAGAAGGGAAAGCTCAGACCCTATTACACTAGTCTATATCACATTTTCTTATGAAGAAGTCCCAGTCAAAATATAGGATAGGCAAGTTTGTACATTGAGAACTAAGGATATAGCTTCAGTAAAAGTGCTTTGGAGAAATCAAAAGATGGAGGAAGCTACATGGGAATCTGAAGAAGAAATGAAAGTCAAATACCCGTCCTTGTTTCCATCGATGGATGGCAGAACTTAAGGTATGAGTTTCATTTCCCACTTATCGCATTTTTAATTTGTCCTTGGATTATGTTTGTATTCTTTCTTTTATTGTACCCTAACTATTCATTCGGGGTTGAATGATCCAAAGGAGGGGTAATGTAACACCATATGTTTTTGGGCTCTAGACCTTCTAAGAGATGAATAATTTAATTAGCCAAATTACTAAAGTGATGTCATAACTACCAGTTATAACGTCCTTGACGATAACTTATTGTCAAACATAATGAGTCATCAGGAGGACGTCTTACCATGGTAATAAGGAAGCCCAAGTTTTGGTCCCTTAACAACGAGTTTAGGGTACGACCTATTGTGGGACACAAAGAGTCATTAGGAGGGACTCGTTTTCATAATAAAAGGATACGCAAGAGTTCAACCCCAGACCACAATTCTTCATGATGACTCGTTACGTCAGACAATGAGTCGTTATGAAATACTTGTTGTCATAACAATGAAGGACTATGTTTTTGATCCTCAGGTAACAACTCCATTCCACGACTCGTGGTAAGACCTCATGGGTCATTACCCAAACCCTAAGGACTGTTCTCAGGATATTCCTACACGTTTTAATTTGTCACGACATAACTTCTTAAGTCGTGATGGCGCCTACCTTATCCCCCAAGTAGGCAAGCCAAGTCATAGCTTGGAATAATAGATAACGGGCTAATAGGCAGAAATAAGAAAAGACCGCGTATAATGATAGTAATACTAATAAAAGTAACAAACAGAAAGTAAACATACCTAATATACTAAAACGAGGGAAGGAAAATAACGAAATACACAAAAGAATCCCTCCCAAGACTTGCTAAGGTCGGTACTAGAGACACTACTAAAATATACCCAGAGTACTACACAATATCCCAAAATATACCCAATATACACAAGTAGTCTCCAATACAAAAAGACTAAACCAGAGTAGATAGAGGAGCATCAGCCTCGAACGATAGTAAGCTTACCCCACTCTGAATCAGTACTGAAAAGTAGGAATCATATCAATCTTGGTTGCTACTACTTGGATCTGCATCAGGAAAAAGATGAAGAAGTGTAGCATGAGTACCAACACAACTGGTACTCTGTAGGCATCATCATCCAACTAAGCTCAATACAGAAATGGTATAACTACAATGCAAGGATGTAATCTATGTCAACAGTAAATAGGGATAGAAAGGTAAACAACTGCCAAGCTACTACAATGAGATAAAGGAATAAATGTAAGCGATCAAAAGATAAATAACACGGTAATTATAGACAAATCAAACATAACCTAACTGGGCCCCCATAATCCCGCTAAGCACACAAAATAACCTAACTAGACCCCCATAAGCCCGCTAGGCACACTAAAGAAAACAATTAACCCAGC
Organism: Capsicum annuum; assembly: GCF_002878395.1. Classification (NCBI taxonomy): domain Eukaryota; kingdom Viridiplantae; phylum Streptophyta; class Magnoliopsida; order Solanales; family Solanaceae; genus Capsicum; species Capsicum annuum. Next base: position 81,106,791 of record NC_061113.1, read on the forward strand.
CGTACCCCCATAAGCCGGTGGGACACACAAGTAGCAATTAAAGAAAATAAACGTAAATAATCTAAAACTGAGTACATCCTAAGAAATCATGATAGTCATCTAGATGTGTACCGAACTTGAACCGGCACCAATGGATAGTAACGAGAGGTCAGATAACAGAATCGAACCAATAGTGATGGATGTAACAAGAGGACACGTGCCGTATTAGAACCGAATATATTGGTAATAACGATAGGCCACATATATAATAAAACTCATAATCAGATGTCGGACTTAAATCGGAGCCCAAAGGAACCATAACCATAATCAGATGCCGGACTCGAGCCGGAAATCATAGTAACCATAATAATCAAATACCGGACTCAAACCATAACTCATAGTAACCATAATAATCAGATGTTGGACTCGAATCAAAACTAACAGTAACCATACCCAACTATAATATTAAAATCCATACCATACCATAACAATGTCAACGTGGTACAAAAGTTCACAATCAATGACAGAAATAAAATATATACTGAACCTGAACAGAAGCTAAAATATGTCTAATTACTGTACGCTTATCTTAACTTTAAAGGGGAAATTTAAAGGTTTTGCAATTTAATTCCACATCTTAAAGTGATAGACTATATTATATTGACTAACAAAATACCAAAATTTACTAGAACGGGGTCTTAATCCGGATAAATAAGGTATGTTATATATATAAAAGGGTACGCAACTACAAGTCCTTATCTAAAGCGAGCACAATAGTTCACTATTTCAGTATATAAGCTCAATCTAAAGGTAGGGTAAGCCTAGCCTACCTGGATGCCAAAGCTAAGAATATCTTTCTGCGAAGCTTCCGGATAGTATCGTCACAACCCGAATTCTCAAATCATGATGGCTCCTACCTTATGCCCCCTAGTAGGCAAGCTAAGCCATAGCCCGGAATAACGGGGAACGGGCTAATAGGCAAAAATCTGAAAAGACTACGTATAATGATAGCAATAGTAATAAAAAGTAACAAACAGAAAGTAAACATATCTGATATACTAAAACGAGGGAAGGAAAATGACCAAATACACAAAAGAATCCCTCCTAAGACCTAGTAAGGTTGGTACTAGAGCCACTACTAAAATATACCCAGAGTATTAAACAAAATCCTAAAATATACCCAATATACCCAAGCAGCCTTGAGTACAAAAGACTAAACAAGAGTAGATAGAGGAGGATTAGCCTCAAACAACAGTAAGATTATCCTGCTCCAAATCAGTATTGAAAGGTCAGAATCACGTCAATGTCGGCTGCTGCTACTCGGATCTGCAAAAGATGCAGAAGTGTAGCAAGAGTACCAAGGCAACGGGTACTCAGTAGGAATCATCAGCCAACTGAGCTCAATACAAAAATGGTATAACTACAATGCAAGGATGTAATCTATGTCAACAGTACATAGGGATAGAAAGGTAAACAATTGCCAAGCTACTACAATGAGATAAAGGAATAAATGTAAGCGATAAGAAAATAAATGACACGGTAATTACAGATGAATCAAACATAACCAACTGGGCCCCCATAATCCCGCTAGGCACACAACATAACCTAACTAGGCCCCCATAAGCCCGCTAGGCACACTGAAAAAGATAATTAACCCAACCGTACCCCCATAAGCCAGTGGGACACATAAGTAGCAATTAAAGAAAATAAACATAAATAATCTGTAACTGAGTATATCCTGAGAAATCATGATAGTCATCCAGATATGTACCAAACTTGAACCGGCACCAATGGGTAGTAACGAGAGGCCAGATAACAAACTCGACCCAATAGTGATGGATGTAACAAGAGGACACATGCTGAATTCAAAACGAACATAGTGGGCGATAACGATAGGCCACATATATAACCAAACTCATAATCAGATGCCGGACTCGAATTGGAGCTCAAAGGAACCATAATCATAATCAGATGCCAGACTCGAGCCGAAAATTATAGTAACCATAATAATTAAATGTCGGACTTAAACCAGACTCATAGTAACCATAATAATCAGATGTCGGACTCGAATCGAAACTCATAGTAACCATACCCAACTATAAGATTAACATCCATACCATACTATAACAATGTCAACGTGGTACAGAAGTTCATAATCAATGATAGAAATAAAATATATACTAAACCTGAACAGAAGCTAAAATACGTCTAATTACTGTACGCATATCTTAATTTTAAAGGGGCAATTTAAAGGTTTTGTAATTTAATTCCACATCTTAAAGTGATAGACTCTATATTATATTGACAGATAAAATACCAAAATTTACTAGAACGGGGTTCGAATCCAGATAAATAAGGCATGTTATGTATATCAAATGGTACGCAACTACAAGTACTTATCCAAAGTGAGCAAAATAGTTCATAATTTCAGTATATAAGCTTAATCTAAAGGTAGGGTAAGCCTAGCCTACCTGGACGCCAAAGCTAAGATTATCTTTCTGCAAAGCCTCCAGATAGTATAGTCACAACCCGAATTCTAAAGTCGTGATGGCCCCTACCTTATGCCCCCTAATAGGAAAGCCAAGCCATAGCCCAGAATAATAGGTAACGGGCTAATAAGCAAAAATCTAAGAAGACTACGTATAATGATAGCGATAGTAATAAAAAGTAACAAACAGAAAATAAACATATCTGATATACTAAAATGAGGGAAGGAAAATGACCAAATACACCAAAGAATCCCTCCTAAGACCTAGTAAGGTTGGTACTAGAGCCACTACTAAAATATACCTAGAGTATTAAACAATATCCCAAAATATACCCAATATACACAAGCAGCCTCGAGTATAAAAGACTAAACAACGGTAGATAGAGAAGGATCAGCCTCAAATGATAATAAGATCATCCTGCTCTAAATCAGTATTGAAAGGTAGGAATCACGTCAATGTTGGCTGCTACTACTCAGATCTGCATTAAGAAAAAGATGCAGAAGTGTAGCATGAGTACCAAGGCAACGGGTACTCAGTAGGCATCACCGACCGACTGAGCTCAATACAAAAATGGTATCACTACAATGCAAGGATAAAATCTAAGTCAACAGTAAATGGGGATGAAAGGTAAACAACTGCCAATCTATGACAATGAGATAAAGGAATAAATGTAAGCGATCAGAAAATAAATAATGCAATAATTACAGATAAATCGAAATAACCTAATGGGGCCCCCATAAGCCCGTTAGGCACACAACATAACCTAAATGGCCCCTATAATCCCATTAGGCACACTGAAGAAGACAATTAACCCAACTGTACCCCTATAAGTCGGTGGGACACACAAGTAGCAATTAAAGAAAAAAAAGGTAAATAATTTGTAACTCAGTCAATCCTAAGAAAACATGATAGTCATCCATATGTGCACCGAACTTGAACCGACACCAATGGGTAGTAACGAGAGGCCAGATATCGTACTCAAATCGATAGTAATAGATGTAACAAGAGGACACGTGCCGGATTCGAACCGAACATAGTAGGTAATAACGATAGGCCACATATAGAACAAAACTCATAATCATATGCCGGACTTAAACCAGAGCTCAAAGGAACCATAACCATAATCAGATGCCGAACTTAAACTAAAAATCAGAGTAACCATAATAATTAAATGCCGGACTCGAACCAAAACTCATAGTAACCATAATAATCAGATGCTTGACTCGAATCGAAACTCATAGTAACCATACCCAATTGTAATACTATAATACATACCATACCATAACAATGTCAACATGGTACAAAATTTCACAATCAATGACAGAAATAAAATATATACTGAACCTGTACAGAAGCTAAAATACGTCTAATTACTGTACGCGTATCTTAATTTTAAAGGGGATATTTCAAGGTTTTGCAATTTAATTGCACATCCTAAAGTGATAGAAACTATATTACATTGAAAGATAAAATACCAAAATTTACTAAAAGAGGTCCTAATCCGAATAAATAAGGCATGTTATATATATCAAATGGTACACAACTACAAGTACTTATTCAAAGCTAGCATAATAGTTCACAATTTTAGTATATAAGCTCAATCTAAAGGTAGGGTAAGCCTAGCCTACCTAGATGCCAAAGCTAAAAATATCTTTCTGTGAAGCCTCCGGATAGTATCATCACAACCCGATTTCTCAAGTCGTGATGGCGCCTACCTTATGCCCCTAGTAGACAAGCCAAGCCATAGCTCTAAATAATAAGTAACGGGATAATTGGCAGAAATCAGAAAAGACTACGTATAATTATAGCAATAGTAATAAAAAGTAACAAACAGAAAGTAAACATATTTGATATACTAAAACAAGGGAAGGAAAATGACTAAATACACAAAATAATCCCTACCAAAACTTATTAAGGTCGGTACTAGAGCCACTACTAAAATATACCCAGAGTACTAGACAATATCCCAAAATATACCTAATATACACAAGCAGTCTCGAGTACAAAAGACTAAACCAGAGTATATAGAGAAGCATCAGCCTCAAATGACAGTAAGCTCACCCTGCTTCGAATCAGTACTAAAAGGTAGCTATAACATTAATGTCGGCATTTACTACTCTGATCTGTATCAGAAAAAAGATGCAAAAGTGTAGCATGAGTACCAAGGTAACAGGTACTCAATAGTCATCATCGGCCGACTAAGCTCAATACAAAAATAGTATAACTACAATACAAGAATGTAATCTAAGTCAATAGTAAATTGGGATAGAAAGGTAAACAACTGCCAAGCTACAACAATGAGACAAAGGAATAAATATAAGTGATCAGAAAATAAATAATGCAGTAATTATAAAGAAATCAAACATAACCTAACTGGGACCCCATAAGCCCGCTAGGCACACAACATAACCTAATTGGGCCCTCATAAGCCCGCTAGGCACACTGAGGAAGACAATTAACCCAATCGTACCCCCATAAGCCGGTGGGACACACAAGTAGCAATTAAAGAAAATAAATGTAAATAATCTATAACTGAGTATATCCTAAGAAATCATGATAGTCATCCAGATGTGTATCGAACTTGAACCGGCACCTATGGGTAGTAACGAGAGGCTAGATACCGAACTCAAACTGATAGTTATGGATGTAACAAGAGGACACGTGTTGGATTCAAATCGAACTTAGTGGGTAATAACAATAAGCCACATATATAACAGAACTCATAATCAAATGTCGGACACGAACCGGAGCTCAAAGGATCCATAACCATAATCAGATGCCGGACTCAAACCGAAAATCATAGTAACCATAATAATCAAATATCGGACTCAAACCAGAACTCATAGTAACCATAATAATCAGATCCCTGAATCAAAACTCATAGTAACCATACCCAACTGTAATATTGAAATCCATACCATACCATAACAATGTCAACGTGGTATAAAAGTTCAAAATCAATGATAGAAATAAAATATATACTAAACCTAAACAAAAGCTAAAATATGTCTAATTACTGTACGCATATCCTAATTTTAAAGGGGCAATTTCAAGTTTTTGCAATTTAATTCCACATCCTAAAGTGATAGATGCTATATTATATTGAAAGATAAAATTTCAAAATTTACTAGAACGGAATCCTAATCCGGATAAATAAGGTATGTTATATATATCAAATCGTATGCAACTACAAGTACTTATCCAAAGCCAGCATAATAGTTCAAATGTTCAGTATATAAGCTTAATCTAAAAGTAGGGTAAGCCTAGCCTAACTGGACGCCAAAGCTAAAAATATCTTTCTGCAAAGCCTCTGTATAGTATCCCGCTAAAATCTAAATTGAATAAATGCAATAGTATGTTAAAATTTACTTCGGAATACACTCACGCTTGAATGAGAAAGTTCATCGACTTGCAACTTTGAAAAAAAGTAGTAGCAAAACTAATGTTAATTTCCTACGGACAGAATATCTAAACTAATTTGAATACAATTTATATTGGGAAATATCATATCTCTTAACACGTATATATATATCTACCATGATTTGTCATTAAAATAACAATGACACCACTTTAAGTTAGTGTCTTTTTTGTATAGATTCCACCTGGAGGGATATGGCAATATTCTTTTCTCTCCGTTATATTTGCATTCGGGTATCGCATCAGTTCGTGGTAAAGTAATTATAATATTTTTAATATATCATAATTAATATAATATTATTTATAATAAAACCTCTATTATATAATAATAATATTTTAACATTTCTAGATTTACAATATCTACTTAAAATGTTAATAGACTATAAAAGCTAATAGAAAATAATAAGAATACAGCATAACTTAAAGAATTTTATCGATAACAAAAATATTTTAGAAGCATAGTAAATTATATTTCTACCAAATGCCAAATTAAATTAAATTATCCACAATATATTAGATATTACTAAAATTTTCAAATAAATCGCCTGGGAACGGAACTATTAGTCCCAACAAGTTATAAATAACTTGGGGCAGTTATAGAAAATCTCCGAATATCAAAAGTGTATTAACATATCGAAAAATAACCGTGAGGGTCATTACAACATCCACTACTAAAAGGACTTTTGCCCGCGAAAGTAAAGCATAAGGACATATCTGAGGGCTTAGACAGGTAGGGATACTGAGTGTATATATCACGCTCGGGAGAAAATCTAGATAAGTCGGTCTGAAATACATCAGGAAACTCGCGAACCATAGGGACGGAGTCACACAATAAACTCTTGACACTAACATCCTGAACATAAGCATGAACTAACTCATAACCTATAGCTAGCAGCCTCCTATATGAAACATAAAAATAATCCCCATCAACACACAACTAAAAGAATCCTGCCACATAATAAGATCAACCTGAGTATCAAACTCCCAAACGATCACCAAACGCGATGTATATACCTGATCCACTACTAAAGAATCACTCACAGGGATAGGTATATATAATGATACAGATAAAGACTACGAACATAAACCTAACTGTGATGCAAAATAAGTAGAAACACATGAAAATGTGAAATCGAGATCAATGAATGTATAAGTTGACTGATGGATACGAAAATCATACTAGTGATCACAGCATCCAAAGCCTCAATCTCGAACCTACCTGGTAAAGCATACAAATGCCCCTTCCTACTACTGGACTGGGTGCCTATCTGACCACCTATCATACCTCCCTGCGAACCACTTTTAGAACCCTTGGAACCATCCCCATAACTCTATACATTACCCCTACCTAACGGCAGTACTAACTTAATTAGGTGTGCAGTGAAAACTAAAGGCTCAATCATCCTACGCTGAGGACACGCACGGGCGAAGTGACCAACAACCCCAATGTCATAACATGCCCTAATCACTCTACTCTGTCTAGAAGGTCAGGCAGGTCCGAAATGACCACCCTGACTCGACGTCACTAACTTAGTACCCCTCTACGGCTGACTGAAGCTCTAATCTCTAGAACCAATATAACTTGGCTAAACCCTAACCTCTAGTTCGACCTCGACTCCTAACCAAAACTCTACCAGTGGATCTGGGGTCCCAACCTCCAACTTCCGAATCTTGAGTCATAGCCATCTTCATATAGAATAAACCAATTAAACTAACTCAGACCCAACGCATAAAAAATAACACAAAAATTAAGATTTTTTCCCAAAATATACTTCATAGCCTCCCAAACCTAAGATACAGATGTCTCTGCACCAATCAGTGGGACTCTACTAAGCATCGACTCTAGTACCAACAATACTGGTGAAACCTAGGCTCTGATACCAAGTTGTCATGACCCAATTTCTCAAGTTGTGATGGTGCCTACCTTATCCCTCCCTAATAGGCTAGCCAAGACATAGCTCGGAATAATAGGTAATAGGCTAATAGGCAGAAATCAGAAAAGACTGCATATAATAATTGCAATAGTAATAAAAAGTAACAAACAGAAAGTAAACATATCTAATATACTAAAATGAGGGAAAGAAAATGACCAAATAAATAAAAGAATCACTCCAAAGACCTGGTAAAGTTGGTACTAGAGCCACTACTAAAATATACCCACAGTACTAGACAATATTTAAAATATACCCAATATACATAAGCAGTCTCAAGTACAAAAGACTAAACCAGAGTTGATAGAGGAGGATCAACCTCGAACAACAGTAAGCTCACCCTACTTTGAATCAGTACTGAAAGGTAGGAATCACATTAATGTCGGATGATACTACACGGAACTGCATTAGGAAAAAGATGCAAAAGTGTAGCATGAGTACCAAGGCAACGGGTACTCAGTAGGCATCATCGGCCGACTGAGCTCAATACATAAATGGTATAACTACAATGCAAGGATGTAATCTAAGTCAACAATAAATAATGATAGAAATATAAACAACTGTCAAGCTACGACAATGAGATAAAGGAAAAAATATAAGCAATCAAAAAATAAATAATGCAGTAATTACAGACAAATCAAACATAACCTAACTAGGCCCCTATAAGCCCGCTAGGCACACTAAAGAAGACAATTAACCTAACCGTACCCCCATAAGCCGGTGGGACATACAAGTAGCAATTAAAGAAAATAAATGTAAATAATCAATAACTGAGTCAATCTAAAGAAATCATGATAGACATCTAGATATGCACCAAACTTGAACCGACACCAATGGGTAGTAACGAGAGGCTAGATACCAAACTCGAACCGATAGTGATGGATGTAACAAGAGGACACGTACCGGATTCGAACCGGACATAGTGGGTAATAACAATAGGCCACATATATAATAGAACTCATAATCAAATGCCAGACTCAAACGAAAGCTCTAAGGAACCATAACCATAATCAGATGCTGAACTCGAACCAAAAATCATAGTAACCATAATAATCAAATATCAGACTTGAACCGAAACTCATAGTAACTATAATAATCAGATGTCGAACTTGAATCGGAACTCATAGTAACCATACCCAACTATAATATTAAAATCCATACCATACCATAACAATATCAATGTGGTATAAAAGTTCATAATCAATGACAAAAATAAAATATATATTGAACCTAAACAGAAGCTAAATAAATCAAATTACTGTACGCATATCTTAATTTTAAAAGGGAAATTTTAAGGTTTAGCAACTTAATTCCACATCCTAAAGTGATAGACGCTATATTATAGTGAAAGATAAAATACCAAAATTTACTAGAACGGAGTCTTAATCCAGTATAAGGCATTTTATATATATATCAAATGGTATGCAACTACAAGTACTTATCGAAAGCTAGCATAATAGTTCATAATTTTAGTATATAAGCTTAATCTAAAGGTAGGGTAAGCCTAGCCTACCTGGACGCCAAAGCTAAAAATATCATTCTGCAAAGCCTCCGGATAGTATCCCGCTAAAATCCAAGTTGAATAAATGTAGTAGTATGTTAAAATTTACTTCGTAATATACTCACATGTGAATGAGAAAGTTCATCGACTTGCAATTTTGAAAAAAAAAACATAACAATAATAATAATAATTTCCTACAGACAAAATATCTAAACTAATGTTGAATACAATTAATATTAGGAAATATTACATCTCTTAACACGTATATCTATAGCTACCATGATTTGTCATTAAAGTAACAATGACACCACTTAAAGTTGGTGTATTTTTGTATAGATTCCACCTGGAGGGATGTGGCAACATTCTTTTCTCTCTATTATATTTGCATTTGGGTATTTCATCAGCTCATGGTAAAGTAATTACAATATTTTTAATATATCATAATTATTAGAAAATTATTTATAATAAAACCTCTATTATATAATAATAATATTTTAATATTTCTAGATTTACAATCTCCACTTAAAATATTCATAGACTATAAAAGCTAATATAAAATAATAAGAATACAGCATAACTTAAAGAATTTTATCAATAACAAAAATATTTTAGAAGTGTAATAAATTGTATTTCTACCAAATGTCAAATTAAATTAAATAATCTACAATATATTAGATATTACTAAAATTTTCAGATGAACCACTTGGGAATGGAACAATCGGTCCTATCAAGTCATAAATAACTTGGGGCGGTTATAGAAAATCTCTGGATATCAAAAATGTGTTAAAATATCAAAAAATGAATGTGAGGGTTATTACAAAATTAGGGTCTTTTTGGTCTTTTAATCCCTTCAAATTCTTTCCCTCGATTTAAAAACACCCAAATGACCCCTTTACCTTTAGTTATAAAGATTAAACCTTACTATTTTTCTCTTTAGTTCCAAAGGCAAGAAATATTAGAGTTTCACAGAGAATTTATCATTCAAGCTCCAACCTTTGATTTCCTTTTAAATTCTTTGCTATTGCAGGCATGTTTCTCATCCTTAACATGAATTTTATATTGTGATATTTATTTAATTATTATTCATGTGATTTAATTAATGGGATTAAAATGGGGTTAAGGGCTTTGATTGATTACTACTTAATTTTTTTTTCCCACGTGTAAATGTATATTTCATGTTTTTAATGATGGTTTAGGGACTGAATTGATGAATTTTTTAATGGTTGTAATGTGGGACATGGATTTTTCCAAATTGGATGAATTTTTGCTTGTTAATGGTATTAACCTCGCTTACTTTACAATCTTGATTTTAAATATCGTTATTTACATAATTTAACTTATTTTCAACCCATTACATTGCATTAAATTATAAATGGATAACAATGGTTTAGAGTGCCATTGGTGGCCATAGTTTTGGGTTTTCAATAGAATTAGGAGTCAAATGGTTAAATGGACTGATTTGGCATAATTGAATTAGAAGCATATTGTTATGACAGTACATGTTGGAAAATACCTTAATAAAGACCCATAAATTAGTGGTTGGGTTTATGTATAAATTGCTTTAATTTGGGTTTAAAAAAATTATGTAGCTCGCCATGAATACGCCGTATAGGGGGCCCAACACAGGAAACCATGTTTGGTCGAAGTGGGGGTCTATATGACTGTGTGTTTAGTGAACATTTTATATTTGGATGGCTATTACCTTGGTGTCTTTAGTCTTTTCTCGGTTTCCTTGATATGTGTGGCTAACATGCACTGGGCCCATAATTAGGGAAAGTCGAACCCAAATTGCCCATGGGTGTTTTTAGGATAGAGCGAGCTACAAAGTTCAGGTTAATATTTTAAACTCTCATGTTCATGACCCTTGTCTCTATCCTTGCATCCTATATATGTATATATAAATATTGTGCATGTAGTTTTGACTAGTTTTTGGGAATGGCATTATTTTATCACTTTTTCCTAAGTTATATGCCAGTGTTTTCCCCACTAACCATCCCTGGATGCTGTATCATTTTATGATGTAGGGTTCGAGGGCTTTTCTATTACTCTTGTGCAATATTAGGTAGTATGGTACGTTAGTTGAGTTGCTGTAAAGTGGTGAGAGTCTATCTTTCAGAAAGTCCTTTCATTTTAATAGGTCTGTTTCAATATTTTAGGAATTGTGAATTCTCTTTTTCTCATGGTTGGGGGAATTTCCCAACCTAGTTTGGTATTTCTGGTTTTAAAGGCATTTGTAGATAGTATTGGGATGATTGGTTGTCTTATTTATAATCTTAGATTTTATTTGATTCATCTATCTTATTTACTATTTTTAATGGCTTCTTGTTTGCTATATTATGATCTGGAGGTTAGGCTAAGGAGGTGGTCTCCGACCTACGGTGGGCTTGAGATACCCATCACAGCTAGGACCTGGTTTGTTCATGACATACACCCAGAGCTAACCCAACATAAAAATATGTTTATTGCGAGCAGGACAACTCACTCTTCTTTGTAGAAGCATATTTCACCTAAGAGATAATCTAAGGTTTATGTTTATAATAACTAGACTTGGGATAGATGCAACTAATATTAATAAAAATATCTGAAGTATTATGCATTGGGCCTTTAGGCACAGAGTTGGATAGATGGACATGTTTAAAAATCTAGATTGGCTTGTTTACATTGAATTGCTTCATGTTATACTAGTGTTGTTTGGGATAAGGGTTGGATAGAAAGATGGAGTTGATGTATTGTAATGTATCATCTTCAAAGTTTTGAGTACTGTGGAAAGTTGAATGAGATAGGGCGAATGACAAAAAGGAAAACTTAAGGTGACTTGACTAATATATAAATGCTTTAAATGTCCAAATTACGTTAGGGAAGCTTGTACAGTTCTAATGTCTTGATAGTTATAATGAATTTTTCTAGAGTTTAGAAGATGAGATAATGAATAAAAAGGTATCAATATAATATAATGAATAAAAAATTATCAAAATGAGATAGTAAGTAAAAAAGTATGAGACGAGACAGTGAGTAAAAAGGTATTGAGGTTAGCCAGTTTATAGAGTTGGAACTTTTTGTCGTATCATCATGATCAATGATTACTAGATCTAAAATGTAATGTGAAAATCTTAAGGTTGGGATACGGTTAGAGGGAGAGTTCATAATAATGTGAACTTGAGTAAGGATGGCCCACAAGGGTGTTTAGTAGTGGTGATTATGATATGTATGTGTGTACAGATTAAGGTTAATGATCATATGGGTTAGATAATTGTGTAGCATGTAGACTTTCTTGTCTTTGTACTTGTTGTGATTTAGATATTTATAGATATTTTCTAGCATGACTTGCGATTTAATGATTACATTGCATTTCACTTGCATTGTATGGATATGCTATAATCATGGGTTGGTACCATGCTGGTATAAAGATGATAATAGGTCGAGTACCATTTTGGTATTATGATAATGGGTCAGTTACACCATTGATATAATGTTATATTTATGATAAGGTTGAAAAGGGCTACAATGTCCATCAATCCTAGCATCATTCATACCATTATCAGAAGGTGGATCAGAGCAGAGAAAGGAAGAAGTAGATTAAAAGGCGGTTGGTTTGAGATAAGGATTAGGAAACTCAAATATTTTTGGAAACCCTACTCTTTCTATTTGTTTACTATTTGTATTTGGGTTGGGCCGGGTCTGGTGAATCTTGCTAGGCTAAATTTTATTGTATGATAGATTAGTCCAATTTAAAATGATTATTAATTAAATACAAAATTAACCCGAAAAAAAAGGTATTCAAAAACCAAAAACTTACTGGATGTTGTGATTTCTTCCTATTTATGATTGATGTTATTTGTTTTTCAACTTTGGTTGGCTAATGACGCTTAGCAAATATGTGAGGTTGTTCTGATGCTACACTTACTATATCTCCAATTGAGGATATTGCCATGGTGCAGGTTAGTTGGAGTTTCTATAGAAGCGATGCCAATCATCCAGCAACAACTCTTGCCCTCTCTATATTACATAGATGTTGCATTATAGATGTTCCTACTCTTTGTCTAGTGCTCTTGTACCAGTTTAGGCTAGGTTCTGGAAGTCAATTGTAGTTGTTTTTTCATATTAAATTTTCTTATTTAATGTATTCAAATAAATTTTAAAATGAGTTAAATGAGTAATTGTATTTAAACATTGATTAGTTTTTTATATGGCAGACATAAATAGAGCAAGTGTATTTGTAGTAACTTCCTTATTTGGTTAAATGATGGATATTTTTTGTTCTCCTATCTAGAGTAGGCGTAGGTGGGTGCCCAAAATGACTCATTAGATTGGTTCATAACACCCTATCACCACAATAACCCCTAAAATCTATAAATAAAAATCCTGAATACCTGAGCCTTTTTTAAATCTAGAAAATCGTAAGCAAACTAACAATAAAGTTAAGATTTAGGGGAACCAAGTCCCTAAAGTAGATAAATATGATATTCTTTGTCAAAGAGATTAAAACCTTAAGGTATTGAAGAAAACATAGTTAGACTATAGTTGATGTAAGTCCTCAATGGAAACAACCTATAAATGAAAAAATGATTCATATGGGAGTTCAAAATGAGAGAGATACAAGTAAGGGGGAAGCTAAATAGAAAGAGTAAAAAGAATAGTTTATGAGGTTGTTGAAACAATAATCTAATAAGAAGCTCTTGATGTTAATAGAGAATAAATTAATTGGTCTTCATCTAATGATAAACTAGAGATGTCCATCACAAAAGTAGGTTCTATGGAAAAATGCTTTGCTAGAAGGTGAGTCTACTGTAGATGTTGGTAGAGCTAAGGAACTTGGTGCTTTGATATCTAAGCAGGCTAAAATTTTACAAAATGTGTCTAATATCTTTGAGAATGATGGATTAACTTTAGTTGATAAGTTGACCATAATTAAGAAGAAATGAGTTAAAGGTAAGGGTGTAGCTTAGGTTGTGTCTAAAAATCCTTTATTTTATAAGAGGACTCAAAAAAAAAGGCAAGGTAATTTCTGACCAGGCCCTTCAAGAAAGCAAAAATATATTAAGAAAAAGAACCACAACAAATAGACTAAGGGTTGAGTGTGATAAAAGGACTGTGACTTTGAGTAATGAGAAAAAAAAGAATTTCTAACTGAAAAGTAAGATAGGTTCTATTAATGACCCTCCGAGTCATTTTCTAATTTTCAAGTGTTTCCCATTTCAACTCTTCCCATGTGTAGTGCTGTTGATCTAAAGAGATGGGTGGTTTGATTTTTGGGGAGTTCGATTGGGTTTTAATTGATTTTTTTAGTTTTGGAGCTTTTAACCTAGAAAAATTTGACTTTAGTCAACCTTCTTGGAGAATTGGCTCAAGTACAAATTCTGACAGTTCTATTAGCTCTAAAAGGTGGATTTTTGGTTTGGGGACCTTTAGTTTGGAACTTGAGGCTTTCAGACTCATTTTTGGCGCGTGGTGGAATTTTTAGCTAATTTGATAGTGTTGACTAGTGTCAATATTTCATTGTGTAACGACATGATTTTTTTTATATATGTGAAATATTCATTTTTGTGTGACTTCACTATTTTACTCCTCCCCTAGTCGCATTCTCAAAGTTGATCCTCCAAAACCCAATTTCATACCTTTTCGAACTGAGGGTTGAAATGATATATAAGATCCATAAAACCACACCAACCATTATGGCGGGACTCGTGCATACGATGATAGGTTCGCATAAGTGATACCTGTACTAGGGCCAGGTACCGCGTATGCGACCCGATGATGGCGAATGCGATGCCTGAGGCCTTTATATACCCATGTTCAGCCATTTTTCACTAGTTTTGAGACTTGAAGCTTAGGGTTTCATGATTTTGAGCAAATTCCTCTACTTTAAGCTTGGGTAAGCTCCATAACACCTATTTCAACTATTTTCTCCAAATTTCATCATATAATTCTTGTTTAAACGTGAATAAAAAAGGTAGAAATAGGGAATTTTGGCCCATAAGGCCTAAAAATTGTAATTCTCTGATTTAAACCCCGATTTAGACTCGTTTTTTATTGGGTGAGTTTTTAATCTTATAATTATCACTTTTACTTTGATTTTATCTTTAAAACAACTTTACTTCTTGATTTTAAAATGAATTTCGATAATTTTTGTCAGTAAAGCTTAAGCACGGTTTTCATTCAATTGGGACTTCATTTTTAACTCATTTTTACTTGGGTTTTGAGCTGTAGACTTATATAAATATGGGGAACATGTTTCAAAAATAAAATTATGGTTTTAGCCTTCTTTTTCTAAAACCATTTTGAGGGTCTATTTTGACCCTGACACAAAAATAGGCAATATGGGTATCATTGGATTTTTTAGATGTATAGATTCTATATTTGTATGATTTAGTTGGTTTTGAGCCCATTGATGAGGAGTAAGGCTTCGTATTGAAGGTTTTCGAATTGGTTTTTGGCATTCAAGGTAGGTTATAGCTTAATTTTCTTCAGACAGGGCTGGGTAGTTAATATTGATACAAAAGAATGTTAAAGGTGTGGGAACTAATCATGAAAATGGCTATAATTAATGTATCGTGCCCATGTGGGGGCCTATATACTGATGTAGTTGGTGGTTTTTGGAACATTATTTGTTATGTGTAACTGTGTGAGGTCTTATATAATGTTGTTGGTCTTGTATACATAAATTAATTATATCATGTTAATAAAAAAGCCTAATATGGTATCAATGGTGTAATTTAATTGTATTCTACTCTCTTGGCATATGGTTTATGTTGAAATTCATGAATGGTTGGAAAAATTGAGTGGATTATTGGCTCACTTGGTTGGTATATTGGTTAGATATGAAATACTTATTCTAGTTTGTAAGCATTACATCCTCATGTCATATACATTCGTGAAACATTGGTACCACCATGGAAATACTGGAAACATAATTTTTTTCTGACAAAAAATGTGACATCTTTAAAACCCTCTATCAATAGATGTGCCGAAAAAGAGTTATGGATATTGTTATTGGACATTGGTTGTATATGGGTTGACAAACCCCCATGGGTTCTACATCGGTAAGTTTTACCTTCATAGGAGTATACGAAGGTTGTGCGACCAACTCGAGAATCATCATCTCATTTGCATTTGTATTTACTTTGTACATTTTTGTGATGTATTGTTTTCCTGTTGTGATAATTTCTATGTGTATTTCTTTCTTTGTATTCGTATATATGATATTTGTATACTTTTACTCTTTTTTCATGTTGTTATGGTGTGTGTGAATATTATAAAAAAATTAGTAGAGACGGTGTGGGCTATCATTTGGGATATTTTCTGATTGTAGGTGACATGTGCTTGGTATGTATTTGTATGCTTTATTTTCTGATTTGCTCAATCGGCCTATGATACCAACTGAGTACAAGTAGATAGTACTCACCCCTACTGCGCCCTTTCAGTGCAGATCCTAGATCGAATGCGCCTCATGGTAGTTGACTTTGGGTGATACTTTGGAGCTATTCAAGGTAGTCATTGGATTCTTGCTTCCGGAGTCAGCTACTACCTTTCTTTATTTAGTCTATGTCTTTATTTTGCATTCAGAGATAGATTTGTTCCTATTTTATATATCTAATGTATTTTGATCTCAAGTTGTACTAGTGATGTTTTTACACTATGACACTAGATTTTGGGATTATGGTTGATATCTTTGGGTATGTTCTTCCATTTTTATTTTATTGTGTAGTTTGGCTTCGTTCTAGAAGCCTTACCTTGGGTAATTATTATAATTTTTCCTTTTCGTATTAGTCTGTGTGATAGGATAACTTGTCAAGGCCTGCCGGAACAAGTGCCATCATGACCCTTAGTTTTTGGATAGTAATAAATTTGTATCAGAGCAGTCAAGTACATTTGGCCTCAATGGTGTAAGAAAGGGATATCTAATAGAGTCTCGCAGATCAGTACATAAATAAGTGTATCTATCTTTGAGAGTCTATAGGATGTATTTAGGAAATTTCCTTTATTTTGTTCCTTATTGTGCAGATTTCCTTCATACCTTGTGTTCTAAGTCATATTCCACTCTTCTCTGCACAGATGGTAATGACTAGGTCTCGTGAGGTTGGAGATGTATGCCTTCATCTGAGGATAAAGCCCAGTATAGAGGGCCAGTTACGAGTTGTGCACGGGCTCGAGGTAGTGGACGAGCACATGTTTCTGCCCTATCTAGGAGTAATGCTAGGGGATTCTCCCCTAAGAGTTGGGTTGATAATATTAGAGGTGTGGGTCCTACTTCGATTCCACCGAAATCTTCTACTCTAGTTTTGGAGGGGTTATTGGTTCGCTTGTTGACCCATTTGGAGGGTGCTCATTTGACTGTGTATGGTATTCCCCCAGCTCTAAGTATTGTACCTCCATCCCTGAGTTTGGATCTTCCATTGGTACCTACTCCTACTTTTGGTACTCAAGAGACTCCGAGTGTTTCCTCCTTTAGCACCTCCATCCGAGTATGGTATTTCGAGGTTGGGAGTTCAGCCTTCATCTCTGTTGCCTCCTCAGGTGGGATCCCATCCTACTAGATTCATCCTGCATCCTCTCATTGCGAGTGCAGTTATGTCTTCTGAGGATCAAAAGAGGTTTGAGAGGTTCACTCATTTAGGTCCTCCTAGGTTTAGTGGTGTTATGGGCGAGGATGCCTATGAGTTCTTGATTAACTATCGTGAGAAATTGCATAACCTGTTTATGCTTGAGTCGCATAGTGTTGCATATACCACTTATCAATTTGTCATGACCCAAAAACCAAGGATCATTATGGCACTTGTCACAACAATCCTTGACAAGTAAGCCTATCACACAAACTGATACAAAAAGGTGTACTAACAATAATAACCCTAAGTAAGGCTTTTAGAACAAAGTTGAACCACATAATATAATGAAAGCGGAAACATAACCAAAGATATAATACCATAATCCCAAAACTTGGTGTCACAGTGTAAGATCTAGCTAGTACAACCCAAAATCAAAATACATAAGATATCCAAAACGGGAACAATTCTGTCTCTGAATGCGAATAAAGACATAATTCAAATAAAGAAAGGTAGTAGTAGACTCTAGAAGCAAGAATCCAACCGCTACCTCGAATAGATCCAAAGTTTAGCCCAAAGTCAACCACCGTGATGTGCACTCAAACCTGGATCTGCATCGAAAGGGTGTAATAGGGGTTAGTACGATCCACTTGTACTCAGTAGATATAATAGGACGACTGAGCAAAGCAGAAAATAAAGCATATAAAATACACACTAAGGGTACATCACCTAAAACCAAAAAATGTCCTACTATGGTAGCCCACACCGTCTCCACTAATAGTTCTATAATATTCACATACACCATAGTCCATAGCAATGTGAAAGAGAAAGACAAGTAGACAAGAATCACACATAGGAATATGAAGGAAGAAATACACATAGGTAGGTATCACATCAAGGAAAATAAAGAATCACAAAAATGTACAAAGTATATAAAAATGCAATGGAGATAATGATGATAATGATAATGATGATGATGATAATTATGATAATGATGATGATGCCCAAGGTTGCCGCACAACCTCCGCATAGACCTATGGAGCTAAATCTTCCCGACATAGGACCTATGGAGGGTTCGTCAACCTGTATGCAACCAATATCCAATATCAATATGTATATCTCCTCACTGGCACATCCATCGGTAGAGTATTTTAAAGGTATCACATTTCTAACAGAAAAAGCTAGTGTTCCCTATATTTCCAGAATTAATGTTTATGATATGTGCATGTAATGCTCACAACCAACGAGAACGAGTAATTCCATATCCAACCAATATACCAACCAAGTGAGCCAATAATCCACTCAATAATTCCCAACCATTCATGAATGCCTACATAAATCATATGACAAGAGAGTATGATACAAATAAATACACCATTGATACCACATTAGGTTTTTTCATTATACAAGACACGATTAATTTCACGTATTCACAACCAACAATTTCAAATAGGACCCCACACATTCACACAAAGCAAATAATATTCCAAACCTACCAAATACATTAGTATATAGGCCCCCACACGGGTAGAACACAATAATTTTAGACATTTTCATGATAAGTTCCCACACCCTTAACATGCTTTTGTATCAGCAATAACTACCCGGCCTAGACTAGAGAAAGTTAAGACATAACCTACCTCGAATGCCTAAAACTGGTCCGAAAGCTTTCAATCTAAAGCCTTACTCCTCATGAATGGACTCAAAATCAACTAAAAATAGAATTATAGAATTTATGCATCAAAAGAAAACCAACGATACCCATATTGCCTTTTTTGAGTCGGGATTAAAACGAACCCCCAAAACTGGTTCTCAAAAAGAAGGGTAAAATTCTAACTTTGTTTTGAAACGTGTTCCCCATCTTTTTAGTAGTCTATAGCTGAAAACCAAAGTGAAAATAAGTTAAAAAAAATGAGGTCCAAATTAAAGAAAAACCATGTTTAAGCTTTACCGACAAAAATCCCCAAAATTCATTTAAAAATCGAGATTGATGTTGTTTTGAAGATGAAGTCAAAAGAAACGTAATAATTAGAAGATTAAAAACTCACCCAGGTGAAAATGGGTTGAATCAAGGGTTTAAACCGAAGAATTACAATCTTTAGGCCTTACGCGCCAAAATCCCCAATTCCTATCTTTTAATCCACGGTTAAAACAAGAAATAAAAGATGAGAATGAAGACAAGTAGTTGAAATAGGTGTTGCGGAGCTTAGCCAAGTATAGAAATGGAAGAAATTGATCAAAATCACAAAACTCTAAGCTCCTAGTCTCAAAAATAGTGAAAACGATAAAAACAAGGTATATAGTCCAGGCATCGCCACCTGGAATGATGTCAGATATTGCTACCATGACCTGGTCCTCACGTATGTGAGACTCGCGATCAAGGATGAGATGTCACGTATGCAACACTTGTGCCTGATTACTGAGTCCCGTATGTGACAAGCCACTCGCAGTTGCAATGGCACTAGAACCAGCGGGAGACTTGGAGAATTTCAAGTCTTCGCGGACTCCTCAGCACAAATTTAGGACCCTGTGAACGCAAATGAATTATGCTACCCTAACAAATTCGACGTCAGACTCAATGGAGATATCAAATTTTTGAAAAAATGTCATTTTCACAAAGATGACCCTTGAGACCCAATTTCACAACTTTCAAAACCAAGGGTCAAAATAAGATTTAAAAACCATAAAACCACACCAATCATGTTACCACCCTAAAATCAACGTTCCAGATTTGCTGGCGCAGTTCGTTTTGTCATCCAATGCAAAAATCATCAAATGTTGACTAAATTAAACAATAAGATTTTCCAAGCCACCAAAAATCATAATATCACATAAATCACAACGAAACATATTGGGAACGCAAAGAGCATACCCACATCCTAGAAACACCACAACACAACCACGAGGAGGGGTGAAATGGTCAAATCACACAAAACTAAATATTTCACCTATATTATCAAAACTTAGGTCATTACATCATCCACCACTAAAAATCTATTTCGTTCTCGAACTAAAGGCAAGGGAAAATACCTGAATCAACAAAAACCTTGGGATAAGAACTATGCATATCAAACTCGACCTACTAAGTAGCCTCATCTACCAGATGATGCTTCCGCTGACCTTAACTAGTAGAAGAACTCTAAAATGAAACCGTCTAACATCCCTATCTAGGATGGAGACAAGCTTTTCAACAAAATACAGCCTCTCATCTAACTTAATCGAATCCCAATGAATGACGAATCTGGCAAATCTTAGAAACATAAAAAATTGGATGAACAGTTTATAAAGATGAGGGCAAGGCCAAGTTATAATCCACATCACCAAGAGTGCAAAAAATCTTAAATAGCACAATATACCTAGGGCTAAGCTTGTCCCACTTCCCAAACCTCATCACACCTTTCATGGGCAAAACTCAAAGGAAATCACTATCACCAACACTAAATCTCAAGGCACGAAATAAATCACTGTCACCAACACTAAATCTCAAGGCACGAAATATACGATTTGCATAGCACTTCTGCCAACTTTGAGCCGCTTGAAGTCTATCCTAAATGATCCAAACTCTATCCAAAGACTCACGAAGCAAGTACGTACCTTGAAGTCTAACCTCAAAATCCTTAAATCAACCAACTAGAGAGTGACAACGCCTACCATACAAGACCTCGAAAGGAGCCATATCAATACTGGAATGGTAGCTATTATTATACACGAACTCTGCCAAGGCTAAATGTAGCTCCCACTGGCCACCAAAATCTATCACACAAGTGTGAAGCATATTCTATAATACCTGAATAGCCCATTTAGACTGCCCATCAGTATCGGGGTGAAATATTATGCTGAGATCAACCCGAGTACCCAAATCATCTTGAAAAGTCTTCCAAAAATGAGATATGAACACCAAACCTCAATTTAAGATAATAGACACTGGCATACCATGAAAATGAAAAATCTCACAAATATAGATACAGGCCAACCTTTCAACACTGAAAGAGACCCAAACTGGAATGTAATGGGCAAATTTGGTCAATGAATCCATGATGACCCAAACAATATTAGAATCATGCAAAGTATGAGGCAAACTAGTCATAAAATCCATAGTGATCTATTCCTGCTTCCACTCAAGAATGGGCAACCTCTGAAACAGTCCACCAGGCCTCAAATATTTGGCCTTCACCTGCTAACAACAAAGGCAACAAGCTACAAAATCCGCTACATATCTTCCCATACCACCCCACCAGTAATGCTGCCTCAAATCATGATACATCTTAGTCACTTCCAGATGGATGGAATACTTGGAACATTGAGTATCCTCCAAAATCAATCTAATCCAATCACCCACTCTCAGTATATAAACTCGACCTCTCATTCTCAAATACTAACTTAATCAAGTAAAGCTTCCTTAGCCTCATCACTCAACACCTAATCCCGAATTAATCTCAAACTGACATCATTAAACTAATGAGCTCGAATACGCTTCATCAAAGAAGACCTAGCCTCCACGAATGCCAAAACATACTCAGTTGTTTAAATATCAAGCCTAACTATCTCGTTAGCCAAAGACCAAACCTCCAGGGCTAAAGGACTCTCTTAGGTCAAAAGATGTGCCAAGCTACCTATGTTAGTCGACTTTCAGCTTAAGGATCTGCAACTACATTAGCCTTACTCGAATTATAAAGAATAGTAAAGTTATAATCCTTAAGAAATTCAAGACAATGGCACGGCCTCATATTAAGATCTTATTGGGTGAAAAAATACTGAAAGTTATGATGATCTAAGAAAATATCACAATGGGTTTCATATAAGTAGTGCCTCCACTACTCAAAGCAAAAATGATCACGCACAACTCTAAATCATGGGTAGGGTGATTCTTCACATGGGGCTTTAACTGACGAGAAGCATACACAATCACCTTACCTTCTTGCATTAACACGGCACCTAACCCGACACCTGAAGCATCACAAAAGATGGTTAAACCCATGCCCTTCATGGGCAAATTCAAGATAGGAGCTGATGTCAAAAAATCCTTAAGCTTTTGGAAGCTCGCCACACTAGCATCGAACCACTAAAAAGAAACCTTCTTTTGAGTCAACTTGTTAATAGAGCTGCAATAGATAAGAAACACTCACCAAAACACCAATAGTAACTTGACAAGCGAATAAAACTTCAAATCTGAATGGGAAAGGTAGGCCTAGCCCAATCACGAACCACTACAATATTGATTGGATCGATCATAATACCTTTATAAGTCACCAAATGACCCTAGAAAGAGGCAGACTCCAATCAAAACTCATATTTAGAGAACTTAGCATGCAACTTCTCATCCCTCAATCTTTAAAGCACAATTCGTAAATTCTCCTTATGATCAGCCTCATTCTTGGAATAATCCGAGATATCATCTATAAATACAATAACAAAAGAGTCAAAATACTAGATTCATCAACTCAATGAATACAGATGGGGCATTGGTCAACCCAAAAGATATAACCAAGAACTCATAACGACCGTACTAAGTCTGAAACACTGTCTTTCAAATATCTTAAACTCTAATCCTCAATTGATGACACCCAAATCTCAAATCAATCTTTGAAAATACCAAAGCACCCTGTTGATCAAACAAATCAATAATACAAGAAAGAGGATACTTATTCTTGACTGTCACCTTGTTCAACTACTGATAGTCAATATAAATACACATAGACTCATCCTTTTTCATCACAAACAAGATAGGCGCACCCCAAGGTGATACACTAGGTTGGATAAGTCCCTTATCAAATAACTCCCACAACTGATACTTCAATTTATTCAACTCTATTAGGGCCATCCTATAAGAAGAAAATAAATAGGATTAGTGCCCGGCTCAATATCAATAGCAAAGTCAATATCACAATCCAAAAGAATACCAGGAAAATCTGTGGGGAAGACATCCACAAACTTGTGAACCACATGAACAGAATCCAAAAAAGGAGATAAAGTAACACTAGTATCATAAATATAAGCCAAATAAGATAAACATCCCCTCTCAACCAAGCGACGAGCCTGAATATACGATATAACCCTCTTGGGACCCAAATGACCCTTCTAAGCTATCCTTGGCACACCAGATAAAGCTAAGGTCACCATCTTAGCATCATAATCTAGGATAACATGGTAAGAAGCCAACCAATCTATTCCTAAGATAACATCCAAATATACCATATCTACTACAAGAAAATCTACCCAAGTCTCACACCAAGCAAAAGTCACAAAATAATATTGGTACACCCGATCTACTACTAAAGAGTCTTTTATGGGGGTGGATGCATGAATAGGCACATCAAGAGGCTCAAAAACTAAATCAAAATCTGAAGCAAAGTATACAAACACATAAGAAAAGTCGATCGCAGATCAAATAACATAGATGCAAGTCTAAAACAAAAGGGGATGATATGTGTGATAATAATTTCAAAAGCCTCTGCCTCTAGTCTAGCGAGTATAGGATAGCATTATTCATAACCACCAGCTAGATGAATAGCCCTACAACTACCACCACAGGCTCTACTACCTCTACCTTACACGCCTTTGGTAGAAACCCTACCTCTCATAATTGAAATAGGAATAGCTTAAAATATATAGCAATGACAGTCTTTGGACAAGTGATTGGTATCATCATACAGATAGTAACCTCTACGACCCGACTCAGTAGGAGGAGGTATGATTGGACTGAAGCGGCCACCAAAAACTACTAAACCAGAAGAGCCACCACCTAAAATCGGAAAGGCTATTTGCACGGGTCAACCATAATACCTACAAAAACCCTTAGAATTCCTACCTTGAGAAGTGTGACCTTTGAATACACCTAGACAGTGCACCTTCTTGGTGCCTCCTTGAGATGCTCAAAAAATAGCCTCAGTTATCTTCATAGATTTGGTGAACCTTCATTCAAATAATGCTCCAAACATTACCATTTAAGATGTAGCTAGCTAAAAAAATATCCAACCCCTTTACGAACTTCCAAATCTTCACAGATTTGGTGGAAATACTAGAAAAAACATATAGACTATAATGCCTCATACTATACAATAGTCATGGAGCCCAACTCTAGGTGATCAAAATCATCCCTCATCTGATCCCTCAGACTGTAAGGCATGAACCTCTCAAAAAAGGCCTCAGCAAACCGATCCCAAGTCCTTTTAGGAGAATTGAGAGGTCTGCAACTAACAAGTGACCTCTACCAATCTCTAGTGACCTCCTTTAAATGATAAGTAGTATACGCAACATCATGCAACTCAAACTAAACCATATTATGCAACTTCTCATGATAATCAATCAAGAGCTCATAGGCATCCTCACCTACAACACCACTGAACCTAGGAGGCCCTAAATGAGTGAATCTTTTAAACCTCTTCTGATCCTCAAATGACATAATTGCACTTCTAATAAGAGGAGGCATGCTGAATCTAGTAGGCTAAGATCCCACCTAAGAAGGTAACAAAGATGAAAGTTGAAATCCTGATCTTAGAATACCATACTCAAATGCAAGTGTTGAAGGAGGAATAACACTTTGAATCAGGAGTACCAAAAGTAGAAGTAAGTACTATAGAAGGATCCACACTTGGGGCTGAAGGAACTCCATAAGTAGACTCCAACACAGATGGAGGTATAATAGTTAGAACTGGAGGAACACTAGGAGCACCGAAAGGAGCACCCTTCATACAGGTCAACAAGTGAATCAACAACTCCTCCAAGACTGGGGTAGAGGAACTCAGTGGAATTGAAGTAGGACCGATATCCCCAATATTCTCAACACGGAGCTCAGGGAAGAGTCTCTTCGCACTACTTCTAGATGGGGCAAATCCACGTGCCCAGCTACTACCTCAAGCCTGTCCATGACTCATAACTCACCCTCAAGATTGGGCTTTATCCTTAAATGAAGGCTCTGTATCTCAAACCTCACGAAATCTAAGTATCACCATCTGTGTAGAAAAATATGAATATGACTTAGAACACAAGGTATGAAGAAAATTAGCATGATAAGGAATGAAATAAAGGAAATTTCCTAAATATATCTTATAGCCTCTCAAAGATAGATACGGATGTCTGCGTACCAATCAGCGAGACTCTATTAGACATCTCATTCTTACAATGTTGAGACCAATGAACCTGGCTGGTCTTATACTAATTTTTCATAACCCAAAAACCAAGGATCATGATGGAACTTGTCACAGAAAGCCTTGACAAGTAAGCCTATCATACAAACTGATACAAAAGGGGGAAATAACAATAATAACCCAAAGTAAGGCTTTTAGAACAAAGCCAAACCACATAATATAATAAAAGTGGTAGAACATAACCAAAGATATAATACTATAATCCCAAAACCTTGTGTCACAATGTAAGAACTAGTTAGTACAACTCAAAATCAATATACATAAGATATCTAAATTAGGAATAACACTATCGTTAGATGCGAATAAAGACATAGTCTAAATAAAGAAATATAGTTGTAGATTTTAGAAGCAAGAATCTAACTGCTACCTTGAATAACTCTAAAGTATCACCTAAATTCAACTATCGTGAGGCATACTCAAACATGGATCTGCACAGAAAGGGTGCATTAGAGTTGAGTACGGTCCGCTTGTACTCAGTAGATATCATAGGCCAATTGACCAAAGCAGAAAATAAAGCATACAAAATACACACAAAGGGCACATTACTCACAACAAAAAAATATCCCACAATGGTAGCCTGCACCGTCTCCACTAACAGTTCTATAATATTCGCATATACCATAGCAACATGAAAAACAAAGACAAGTAGATAGGTATCAACCCATATACAAATAATATCCAATACTAATATCTATATCTCCTCTCCGGCACTTCCATTGGTAAAGGATTTTAAAGGTGTCATATTTCTGTCATAAAAAATTAGTATTTCTAAAATTGCCATGACGGTACCAATGTTTCATGAAAGTGTATGGTATGAGGATATAATCCTCACAACAAACCAAAATGATTATTTTTATATCCAACTAATATACCAACCAAGTGAGCCAATAATCCACTCAATAATTCCCAACCATCCATGAATGACAACATAAACCATATGGCAAGAGAGTATAATACAAATAAATATACCATTGATACCACATTTGGCTCTTTTATTAAACAAGCCATAATTAATTAAATATTTTCACAGCTAATAATATCATATAGGACCCCACGCGGTCATACATAGCAAATGATATTCCAAAATCACCAAAAACATCAGTATATAGGCCCCCACATGAACACAACATAATAATTTTAGCCAGTTTCATGATAAGTTACCACACCCTTAACATGCCTTTGTATCAACATTAATTACCCAGTTTAGTCTTAAGAAAGTTAAGTCGTAACCTACCTTAAATTCAAAAAATTGGTCTAAATGCCTTCAATTCGAAGCCTAACTCCTCCTGAATGAACTCAAAATCATCTAAAAATTGAAATATTGAATTTGTGCACCAAAAGAAGCCAATGATACCAATATTACCTATTTTGAGTTAGGATTAAAATGGACCCCCAAAATGGGTTCTAAAAAAAAAGTAAAATTGTAACTTTATTTTTGAAACATGTTTCCCATATTTTTAGGAGTCTACAACTAAAAATTCAAGCAAAAATGAGTTAAAAATGGGGTCCAAATTGAAGAAAAACCATGCTCAAGCTTTACCAGAAAAAATCCTTAAAATTCATTTTAAAATAGAGAATTGAAGTTTTGATGAAGATAAAATAAAAATAAAAGTGATAAATAAAATATTAGAAACTCACCCAAGTGAAAATGGGTTAAAATCAGACAATGAAAATTTTTAGGACTTACGGGTGATGATGTTGTAACACCCCGTATTTTTTAACTAGAAGTCAAACCGTTATTCCTACATATGTAAACTCAAATCCCATAATTATTTGAATATATATATGCCATGAACATTTTCCTGGTGTGTAAAGTGCTATCAAAGTGAAAAATATTTATAGGAATTGCTTAGAGCAAACTTGAACTAAGAGCCTTTGATTCGGCTAAATCTTGGTATTCGATTCTACAAGGGTCATATTTGAAGGTGTATAAATATTTACATAGGTGGAATATATCATATCAAGACCCACCAAATTGTATATAATTGAATTATCTTTCCAACGATACCAATTTTGCCTTAATCCGATATTCGAGCAAAACATTATGTCCATACAAAGGTTGTGCGTCGTATGACAATCGCAAACGGCTACTGGATGAGATGTGTGATTGGAATGTGCCGTACAGCCTAAGGACTCCAATTGTAATACGTCACCTATCAATCACACAATGCCCAAAATTTCTCCATTTTGACTTAGTTTAAGGGCATTGAAGTTTTTTCACACCCCTAAACTGTCCCTAATCACTCCTAAACAATATAAGAGGTTTTTAAACATGTAAATCCCACTCCCTTAACCCCAAGCATTTAAGTCATGATCCAATAACCCTCCTCCTTTTCCAAGAACAAAATACAAACTCTTTTTCCTAAGAAATCAAGAATTTAAGCTTCCATGTTCAAGAATCTTCAAGAAAACAACAAGAATAGGGTTCCTTTCACAAGTTCATCATTCAAGTCCCAAGATCAAATATTTTCCTCTAAAGAACACTATTATTCAAGCTTCAATTTCAATATTTCCATAAGAACCCATCTAATTAAGGTATATGGGTGTTCATCAATGGGTCATTTTATCCATTGAGTCCAAAACCCTCCTTTTTGAATAAAGTGTGAGTTTTTTCTATATTGTGAAGTTTATTATGTTCAATATGAGTTAAATTCATGTTTTTCCTGAGTATTTTAAACTCAATTCATGTCCAAGTATGATTCCATGAAAAATGAGGCTATCTCATGCTTCAAGTTTCAATTTCGCATGTCATATTCAAGTGAATTTAATGTTAAAACCCTATTTTTTGAATTTAGTCATGAAATCATGTTGATTTTGCATGTTTAAAACTTTCCCATGTCCAAGTTCATGATCCTCACATGTTTGATGAAATGCTTATGTTTTGGTTCTTTGAACCATGCATCCATATTACAGTTTTAAAAGCTTTGTTACCGTATTCTATTGTCATTTAGTGCTGGCGGGTTATGAACACACGATACCTATGTGCTTTACATGATTTCCATTTTCAAATAACGAGACAGTTGGACCATGGTTTTATTATCATATTTAGAATTTCATGTTCATGCTAAGCACTTATAAGTATAGTACCATGCCATGTTAAATAACTAATAACACTAAGTGTCATTCAGTTGGGAGTCACACTTAACACCGAGTGAATGCAGGGATGGCATCTCCCCCATCAGTTTGGCATGAGGCATTTATAACGGTCCCTAAGTTCCAGACCTACGGCACCACCATAGATTATGAGGGGTCCCCCGTTAGGTTGGCATGACACCCTCATCCTTCGGGACATCAACATTGTGGATCCACATCATCAGTCATATATTGGTACCACTGGCAAGGTACCAGCACCCTTCCAACTGGGGTTACAAGTTAGGCCCCAATAGCTCAGATTGAGGCATGTTGGTTATAGCTAGCTCCCACAGTATCAGAGTAATATTTAGAGTAGATTAGTTCAGGTTTGCTTGACCAAGTAATCAAATTTCAGTAATTATTCAATCAGTCTTACAGATCACTTATGTTATTCGGATCATGTCAGTACATGCTATAATAGGTCTTGCATTCTCAGTTTTATATGTTCATGTTTTTCATGTTCAGTAGCCATACATGATCCTCAGTTCATCTTTACAGCATGTTTAACTTCACATAAGATTTACATACAGTATTCATGTGTTATTATTTCCAAGATTCAATTCTAATTATCCTACAAAAGTAAAGGTTTTATAAAACTGTGTAGCAATTCAACATCTTACCAGATTTTGTTTGGTACTCATGTTTTAAGATACTTCAGCTTTTAGTTTATTTTAGTCTATTGGTGAGTCAACTTGCACTTAGCATGCATGTTTCAAGATTATGTACCTAATCAGTTTTACTTATTGCATTCACCCTTACTTACTCAGTACATTCCAAAAGTACTGATCTATATTTAAGTCTATGTGCTACATTGTCTCATAATGTAGGTAGCAACTGTAGCCTACACATCATAATATAGGTACCAGCTATAACCGACACATTATAATCAGGCAGTTAGCAAGTTACAGCCAGCAAGTGATGAGTTCTCTTGTTTTTGGGACTCCAGTCAGCAGCAGTTCATGTACTTAATTTTGATTATTTATAATATTGATTAGTGGTAGTTAGAGGCATACCCCAACTATATATAGTCAGTATAGTAGAGGCTTCATAGAAGGTCAGTCGGAGGCATTCGTGTAATTTAAGTTTCTTTCTTCAGTTTTATCATGATGTAAACCTTATCAATTTTATACTTATTTAGATTTCCTTATAATCATGTTTCTGCTCAACAAATTTAGTTTTATATAATTTAAATCAATTGCTCAAGCAGTATGCCAGTACATGGGTTAACTTGGGATCACTTGTGATTCCAAACACCATGTTACGACTAGGGGTTAGTTTCAGGTCGTGACAAACGTCTAAGCTATACCTTCTCTCAGAAGATGATACGGTCGCTGCCAAATATAGTAACCCAATAAAGGTTGGGGTTGAATCCCAACTGAACACATGAACTCATGAACTCATGACTCTCAGTTGTTGTAATCAGCGGGCGTAACTGAAAAAGTAAATAAGGGATTTTGAGTATCAATATTGAAAAAGTGGGAAATATTAACTTCGATAGTAATCAGACGTAAGTGAACACTAGGATTGTGTTTCCCCTGGCTTCTCAAATTTGTAGGCTTATCGTGTTATGTTGAACCAACCTTATAACTTGCATACAGAATTGATAAATAATGTACCTTCTACAGTCTTTTGGACGAGCAGAAGGATTTTACCCTTTATCTTTTTAGTCTCAGGATATCGCTTTACTAACCCTTATTTTGATCCCAATTATTTTTTAACTTTTGAGTTTCTAGTTATTAGATAAAATCTAACCATCTTACGTAGATAAAACCAGGAAGCATGGATCAACAACTAAACTCTAAATTACTATTGTCTTTATCATTTTCTAGTCACTACTCCTCTTTTGGAATAAGTAGCAATAATCTAGGTAGGATCCTAACGTGTGCACCCATTAAGAAAACTACTATTATATTCAAGATAAAGCAATACATGCATGGGTATCAATTCAGAACAACAATAGCACTTCCCTTACTTCGTCAATCCGCCAGGGTTTCCACAACCCTAGCTATGGTTTTTTAGCTGCTCATACTTGTAGAGTAATTAACAACATTTATAATTGAATGCATAGATGAAATCACAATAATAAGAAGTAGAAAAACCCACAACCATAACTGAATTAATAAACTGAAGTTAATACAAGAGAATCCAAAGATCAAATTTAATCTTAGAATCAAAATATATTTATGAATATCAAAAATGCATAAATACTACTAAAAACATATAAAGGGTATTTATAGTGCATGAGAAAATCCTAAAATCAAAGCCCAAAAAAAATAAGAGAAAATAGGATCGGTGGCTACTTATGTTCTCCACTTGCACCCTGATCAGGGGCAGGTAGCATTTGTAGCCTACGGGGTGGGGGTAAGTACCGGGCACAAGTGCCATGACCAAAAATCCTACAAGTCAGCTCTAGGGATTTTGGACATCTGGCACTTGCTTTGCCCACATGTGACCCACATGTACTACTTGCGGTCCATGTGTTGACTTAGCAAGTGTTGGGAGTCACATTTTCAGCTCTTCTTCAATTCTCGAACATGCTTGGATCACAAACAAGGCAGAAAATATCCTGAACATCCATAATTGCTCCAATAAGTAACCAAAAATACCTTTTTTATCTTTTTCACGAACTTAGCATCTAAAATATGATTTCCTACAAAACATACCCAAAACACACCATATCTAGCAAAATGACCTTAGAAACTTGCATATTTTTCTTATTTTAAGCATTGAAAGTGCTATATTTCTATAGCACATCAACACTCTCAACTTAGAATGGTTGCATGTCCTCAAGCAACAAAAATCAACAAAATAAAAATGACGCTTAACTAGGAGAATCTAAGCTATTCAAGGCAGTCAATAAACACTTTTAAGCTCAGAACATAACACCCTCTCCAATCTTACTTTTTCAAAAACAACTATGTATGAATATGAAGCACAATAATATGACACAATAGAATCAAGGTATGTCATTACATTAGCAACAGAAAACCACGAATATGTATAAGTTACACTACCAGAAATAAGCAAATAGCTAGAAATACGACTCAAGTGCCCTCACTACAAAGATGTCATACTCACTCGTATAAAATAATGCATGTCAATGTAGGGATAGTCAAGAGATACTTACACGCAGAAGAGAATTTCCTATCAATGTGCATCAGATAGCATAGGCTTGCCCTTATTTTCTTTACTTTAGTATTCAGATAGTCAAGTGAGGATTACTATAGGACTTTTCTCAGCTTGTAATATTGGCTTGGGGGATGGTATGATACATATGGACATACCAAGTGACTAAGCCTCTTTGTCACTAACCTTGGGGTCTCACTTACTAGCTAATTTTTCACGTTATTTACACCTTATTTCTCCTTTTTTTTTTATTTTGAAGCACATTTGGGTTGGGTGTGGTCTTTTATTCTTTATTTTCACTTTTTCACAATTTTTTTCTTTTCTTTTTATTTTCTTTTGCTACCACACCTAGCCCTACTAACTTTTTCTCTTATTTTACCCTTCTACATACCTATTTTACACTATGCACCCTTATGATAACCACCCTCAACTTAGGCATTTTTCCTGAGTTGAGGTGCATAATGTCCAAGGAGAACCTAGACCAAAACAGGTTCATTGTAACACAAATGGAAAGGTGAATGGGGAAATAAGAAAAATACGCTACAAGGCTCAAAATAGGGATCAAGGAATACAATTCACACATAGAAGTCATTTAGGCTAAAAGTGGACTAAAATCAAAAACGAACTGTGATCCTTTTCTAACCGACTATTTTCAACCTAGGCAAGACTAACCGGGAAAGTTC
Source organism: Capsicum annuum (assembly GCF_002878395.1). Taxonomy (NCBI): domain Eukaryota; kingdom Viridiplantae; phylum Streptophyta; class Magnoliopsida; order Solanales; family Solanaceae; genus Capsicum; species Capsicum annuum. Next base: position 81,139,736 of record NC_061113.1, read on the forward strand.
TGAATTCAATAGGGAACTAAGTATTATCTCACACACTCCTAGCATATAGTCAATATTACAAACTACTACTTATCCAATTCATGCAATTATCAACAAGTGATTATCATTCCCCTAATCCTAATGCCATAACAAGATCCACAAACACACACATATACATTTACAAAGATCTACCAACTAACTTTTTAGAGGGGTATCATTTTGCTCAAAAATCAATGAAAAACATGAATACTCCCTAAATACTTTAAAATCCCCTAATTAAACAAAAACAAAAAATAATACTACACAAATTATCCTATACATGTCGGTTCTACAACCATACCACGATCGACAGTAATAAAGAAGCACAACAACAAAAACCTATGGCAGCTATGGTACATTCCAACCCCAACTAAAAAATTGTACACTATCCTCAATGTGCTAAAATAATACAAAACAAAGGGAAGTGAGGACATACATGGGATGCACTAAGCGCCCATGTCAAAAGCATCCCTAAATGAGGGCGTATCAACTGGCAGAGGTGGTAGTGGTGGCAGTGCTCCACTATATGAAGCACCTACTGCTAGCTCTATCTACCTCTTCCAGTCAACAGTAGTAGTCTCCATCAAATTGTATCTGGCCCTTTTAACGGCCTTATCATAAGTCATATTAAGATCCTGCAAGTATCCATTATAGCCTTTCTTAGCCCCAACTATTGGGGCCCTCTCCTCATCTTTTGTGAAGAAATCAAATTATCTTGGTGCACACAGAGGTAATATCTAGACCATTAGGGGTATAACTGAGGGAGTGGATGCTACACGACTCTTTTTGAAAGAGCATATCTCTATTTGTAATATATCAAAATCCTTTCTCATTTGGGCTAGATCCAACGTATTTGTATCACTGAATCGGGCTGTAACCCATTTCTCAAACTTATCCAAAAGTTTCTTGAAGTCAGTACATAGCTCAGATAGTGCAGCTCTCTGTACGTCCTACCATTTGGCTTGTGCTTACTCGAATATGGTCCTAACCCATAATCTCATCTGCTCGTAGAGAGTGGTCATCTCAATCTCAACAACCTCTAACCGAGCATTAGTGTCCCTCTAGATGTCTATTAAGCTCTACAAAAACTAGCTAGATATAGTGATAATACCTATAGCAGAAGTTGTAGTGGATGGGCGAGAAGGCTCTGAAGATACACCAACCGTCACTAAGGTCGAAACTGGGGCTGATAAAGAAGTAGTTAGTGTACCCTCACCCTGTGTACTGGAATCTAGAGCCTCTTTCTACTCCCCTATCTTTATATCAATACCAACACCCATATCATCTCCATGTGTATTATCAAGCTCTGTGGAAACTGTTGGGCCCTTAGTTTGGGCCCTAGGAACTACAGCTGGCTTTGTAGATCTCCTAGAAAAGTCTAGTTGTGCCAGACCTTTATACTCTTTGTCCATTCAGCAGTCAAAGCACGTACCCTTTTATTTATACCCGATATCTCAGGTACACCGGCCTCGTCGCATAGTCTCTGAATCATGAAAGGAAACAACAGATTAGTCAACTCCATGAATGCTCTATCATGGATCTCATGTTGGATAGTTGCGAAATTAATAGCATAATCGACCATCATACAAGCATCCAGGGTTGCTACCTCCTAAGTCAACAAATTATTTGAACCAGTGGATAACAGTCAGTATCTTATTAGCAACCACCAAAGCTTGGCCTTAAAGGTCAATGTACTCTTCTTGATCACACCATGCCCCTCAATCCATGAGTTAGCATCACACAAAGGTGAAATATAAATAGTTATCCACCTAGCCATCTCAACCTTCTCTTATTTGTGCTCAGCTTCTCGTATAATATATTAATCATGTCCGACTCTCATTCTGTAGTCACACTTAGATGTAGATATGAGAGTGATATAATTTGGGACAAAAATAACTCAATAAATAGTCTCTACTGAAATATCAACTTTGACCCCTTTCACGAGTGTGTGATCAAGTATGGCTGCTCCATGTGCTTCATCGGTCCTTGAAATATGTGCATAGGAATTTATATTATTGCTCGATATAATTCATAAAACTCACAAACCATAGTAGGGCTAGAATAACCGAGTGGTCTGGTCATCGACTCTAAGCGATATCGATCAAAGGATATCTACAACTATAATAATATCTTCAGTCCTGATAGATCAATCCTTTGCTCCTCATAGATAATCATCTTAGGCTTTCCAGCATTCGATATATGATTGTCTATATCATAAACTGCCCATATATCCTTTACACACCACTTTATAGGTACCTCTGCGGTATGTGTGGGTGCAGGACTTAGCCCCTGTTGTACTAATACATCGTAGAGAGCCTGTTCTGTACCCTCCTAAGACTGGAGCATATCTAATTAGTGTACATATATTGCGGTACCCTCCTCATACTGAGGTACCACTAATGACTCCTCCTGCTCAGCATCTATAAATAAATCCTGAGACCCTTTCTCAGACTAGGGTCTTGAGCTGCAATATGTGGAGTAGACTCTAAATTTGTCTCTTCCTCACTATCTAGTAGAGAAGTATAGGGGAGTAACATCCGCACCGACTTTATCTGTGGCTGAGCCGCAACTGCCTGAGCAGTTTGGTGCATCTGTCCTCTACTAACTCTATATGTCACCCCAACTACAGTATCCTTACATGACTGCATCGGGTACTCCTCCACTGAACCACTAGGCTTAGGAGACTCTGCCCATCTCCTTAAGGTATTGGCCTTCTTCCTCTTATCAGCTTTAGGTTCCATATGTACTTAAAAAACCAGTTGTTATTTTCCAACAAAAATCAGGGATAACAAAAGTTAAAGAAAAGCTCAAAACTCAAAAAGTTGAAATGTTTTCTCAATTTTCACACCCCTATAACCTATTTGAAATCCCAACAAGTACAATATACATACATAAATCAAGAAACATGATTTTCAATGTAACTCAACATGCTCAACTTATGGTATTACTCTACTCCTTCAAGTACAACTTTCGGCTAAGGCCTAACTTTAGATTTCTACTAAAACCAAGACCCTACATTATGGTTTTAGGCTACTTCAAGGTTCCTACATACAAGCATGATAGAATCTATATATTCTACCTCTTTCACACTATGGGTCTATGTCTTTTGCATAGGAATACACAAATCAACTTGTTTAAACATTAAATAAATCAATATATAACCATTAGTAGTCGAGAAAGTTACCTCTTTTATGATGAATCGGAAGTGAACAATGAAGAATTTGAGCAAAACCAAAGTTGGAACTTATTTTTAATGTATTGGGACAAGTTGGTATCTCAAACAAGTGTCAATATATCCTTTACTCAAGTGTGGGTTTTGTTTATATTTTAAGAGGAAAGTTTGAATTAAAAGAGAAAAGTGAAGTTTTGAGGATTTAAATGAGTTAGAATGAGGTTATAGTTGTTTAAATATAGTTGATATCTCATCATTGAGATGCAACATCCTGTATAGAGGAAAGAACATGTTCAAGAATTTTCTTCGCAACTCATTATATATAGTGATAGAGCCTCTTGGCAATTCCCCTAACCATAAAGATATTTCTTCTGTAAGTGAGAAGGGGAATAACCTAAGTCTAAGCGCTTCCTGGTTCACCCCTGGATTTGTATACGAGATGCAGATCCTAATGAAATTGGCAAGGTTCAAACATGCATTATCTATAGGCAGACCTACAAACACACCCTTCAGATTCAAGAGCTGGATCATAGCGCTTGTTATGTCAAACTTGATGCCCTAGGGTAAAATAGAAGGTATAATGGCTCCAGTATCTTCTGGCTTAATGTATCCCAAATCTCATTCATCATCAATATATGGCTACACATAATGATATGTTGGGATAACTTGAACATGAGCACCTCTCGCTCTATTCTGATTTCTATTGAGTGCTGCTCAGCAGTCTGCTTCTTGTCTCTACTCAGTGAGCTCTACCCCCAAAGCTATTTGTTGAGCTTCTTCTAGGTCCCTTATCTCATTCTTAGCTTGACCTAAAACTTGATCAATAATATCATGTACTCCTTTGGGAGAAGGGAGAGGTACAATATCACGAACCCCTTCTAGATTAAAATCTCTATTTTTTCCACCATCCTACTAGGTATTTGTAGGATCATTTTTGGATTTGGATTTACTAGGAGCAAGGTATTGCCTCTTCTTCGTGAGCTAGGCATACACCGGAGTATGCCCAACTAAGAATAAAAACAAAAAAAAACCCAAAAACTTCAAAAACTTCGATTTACAAATCAATGCTGTACTCTCTAGCAATAGCATAAAAATTTGGTGACATCCAAGCTATACCTTCTCTTAAAATATGATACGATCTGCCAAATATAATAATCCAACAAAGGTTGGGATAAAATTCCAGGGGAATACGTGGACTCACGACTCTTAGTTGTTATAATCATCGATCGAGACTAGAAAAGTAATGGGGGGGTTTTGAGTATCAATGTCAAGCAAATGGCAAATATCAACTTCGGTTGTAATGTGAAGTAAGGGAACATTAGGATTGTGTTTCCCCTGGATTCTCAAATTTTGTAGGCTTATCGTGCTATGTTGAACCAACCAAATACTTTGAATGCAAAATCGATAAAAATGTACCTTTACAGTCTTTTGGACGAGCAAAAGAATTTTACCTTTTACCTTTTGAGTCATAAGATGTCGCTTTACTAACCCTTATCTTGATCCCAGTTAACTATTACCTTTTGAGTCTCTAGTTATTAGATTAAATCTAACCATCTTACGTACATATAAAATAAAAGAGTGGATAGACAGCTAAACTTAAAATTAATATTGTCTATCTTTTCCTAGTCACTACTCCTCTTTCGGAGTAAGTAGCAAAAATCTAGGCGGGATCCTAACATGTGCATCCATTGAGAAAACTATTATATTCAAGATAAAGCAATACATGCATGGGTATCGATTCATAACAACAATAACACTTTCCTTACTTCATCAATCCGCCAGGGTTTCCACAACCCTAGCTATGAGGTTTTAGCTGCTCATGTTTGTGAAGTAACCAACAACATTAATAACTGAAAGCATAGATGAAATCACAATAATAAGAGTTAGATAAACCCATAATCGTAACTAAATTAATCAAATAAACTTAATACAAGAGAATCCCAAGATCAAAATCTAATCTTGGAATCAAAATATGTTTATGAATATGAAAAGTGTGTAACTCTTACAAAAAAACACATATAGGGTATTTATAGTACATGAGGAACCCCTAAAATCAAAAACCAAATGGAATAGAAGAAAATAGGGTCGGTGGCCACTTATAGTCTCCACTTGTGCCCTGACCTTGGGCACAGGTAGCACTTACGGCCTGCAAGGTAGACACAAGTACCGAGCGTAAGTGTCAAGACCAAAAATCCTACAGGTCATCTCTTAGGATTTTTTACTTCTAGCACTTGCTTTACCTATAAACTGCCCACATGTACTACTTGCGGTCCACATGTTGACTTATCAAGTGCCGGGAGTCATTCTTTTAGCTCTTCTTTAATTTTCAAACATGTTTGGTCACGGACAAGTTGGAAAGTATCCTGAACATCCATAATTGCTCCAATAAGTAACCAAAAATACCTTATTTCATCTTTTTCATGAACTTAGCTTCCAAAACATGATTTCCTGCAAAACATACCCAAAACACATTATATCTAACAAAACGACCTCCAAAACTTGCATATTTTTCTTGTTTTAAGCATCGAAAGTGTTATATTTCTAGAGCACATCAAGGGGCCAAAATCCCCTATTTTTATATTTTAATCCACATTTAAAATAAGAATAAAGGATGAGATTAAAAAAAAGTAGCTGAAGTAGGTGTTATGGAGAGTACTCAAGCTTAGAAATGGAAAACATTGCTCAAAATCACGAAACCCTAATCTCTAAGTCTCAAAAATAGCAAAAATAAGGTATATATACATATAGTCCAGCCATCGCATACGCGACCAGGTGTCATGTACATGGATCGTGACCTGGTCCTCGCATGACTAACAATTGTAGCAAAGATATCATGTACATGATGCTAGCACCTAATTTGCTGGTTCGTGTATGCGACCATCCACATGTGATTGCTATGGCACAAACACCAGTTAGAGACTTGAAGAATTCCAAGTCTTTGCAGACTCATTTGGGACCCTGTGAATGCAAATGAACTATGTTATCCTATCAAATTCAACGCTCTAGACTCAATGGCGATATCAAATTTTTTAAAAAATATTGTTTCCACAAAGCTAACCCCCAATACCCAATTTTACTACTTTCTAAACTAAGGATCAAAATGAGATTTAAAATCTATAAAACCATACCAATTATATTACTACTCTAAAATCTATATTCTAGATCTACTGATATAGTTCAATTTGGCATTCTGCGCACGGATCTACAAAGGTTGACCAAAGTCAACTATAAGGCATTCCAAGCCACCAAAAATCACAATATCACATAAATCACACTGAAATACATTTGGAACTGTGCTAGGTATCCTTATACCTAAAAATACCATAACACAGCCATGAGAAGGAACAAAATAGTTAGATCCCACAAAAATAAATATTTTACATAAATTATCAAATATTAGGTCATTACATAGTTAGGGGATGCCGCTACAGATTGGTAGAGGTCATTTTTTGGTTGCAGACCTCTTGATTCTCCTAAGATGACTTGGGATCATTTTGTTGAGGCCTTCTTAGAGAGGTTAATACCGTACAGTCTGAGGGACCAAATGAGAGATGAGTTTGATCACCTAGAGCAAGGCTCAATAACTATTAAAGAGTATGAAACATATTTTCATGCCTTTAATAGATTTTTCTATGCCAATATTTCCACCGAATCTAAGAAAATCTAGAAGTTCATAAAAGGGTTGGATGTTACCCTTCGGCTAGCCACATCTCAGACGGTAGTGTTTGGAGCATCATTTCAGAGTATTGTGGATCATTCTAAAATGAATTAGGATACTTTTCAAATATCTCAGGGAGGCACCAAGAAGGCGCACCATCTAGGAAAATCAGAGGTCACACTTCTCAAGGTAAGAAATCTAGAAGTTTCTGTGGTTATCATGGTAGAACCGTGCAGGTAACCTTACAGAGTTCAGGTAGTGTGTCTTCTAGTTTAGTAGTTATTGGTAGCCACTCTGATCCAGTCATGCCTTCTCCTACTAAGTGGGCCATAGAGTTTGTTATGTTTGTAATAAGACTAGCCACTTTCCTAAGGACTATCCTCATCGTGTGTTCAGAGCTACTCCTATTTTAGTTATGAGAGGTAGGGGTTCTACCAAAACTATGCTAAGTATAGGTAGTGGAGCTCGTGGTGGTAGTCGTAGTGCTATTTAACCAGTTGATAGTTATAGATAATGCAATGCTATATTGCCAGAAAAGAGGTAAAGACCTCTAAAGTTGTCATTATAGGAATCATCTCTATTTATTTCAGACCTATATCTATATTATTTGATCTAGGATCAAATTTCTCCAATATGTCTATGTATTTTGCTTTACGTTTTGATTCAGTTTGTGAGCCTCTTGAGGTTTTTATTCGTACATCTACCCTCGTAGGAGACTCTTTAGTGGTAGATTGTGTGTATCAATCTTGTGTTATGACTTTTGATGGGCGTAAGACCTGAGTAGACCTGATTGTATTTGATATGGTAGATTTTGATGTTATCTTGGGTAGGGACTGGTTGACTCCATACCATGCTATCCTAAATTATTATGCTAAGACCGTAACTTTAGCTTTGTCGGGTGTACCAAGGAAAGCTTGGAAAGGTATTCTTCATTCAAGTCCCAAGAGATTTATATCTTTCCTTCAGGCTGGTTATTTAGTTGAGAAAGTATATTTGTCTTATTTTGCTCATATTTGTGATATTAGTGTTATTTCACCTTCTTCTTTAGATTTTGTTCATGTGGTTTGTGAGCTCGAGGATTCTTTCCCATAAATTTGCATGGTAAGCCTCTGGATCATGATATTAAATTTGCTATTGATGTTGAACCAAACACCGAGCATATTTATATTTCTTCTTATAGGATGGCCCAAACTGAGTTTAAAAATTAAAGTATCAATTACAGGAGTTATTGGATAAGGGATTTATCTGACCTAGTCTATCACCTTAGTGTACGCCTGTCTTATTTGTGAAGAAAAATGACAGTTCTATGCATATGTGTATTAACTATCAATAGTTGAACAAGGTGATGGTTATGAATAAGAATTATTTTCCTTTTATTGATGATTTATTCGACCAGCTTCAGGGTGTTTTGGGGTTTTTAAAGATTAATTTGATATTCGAGTATCATTAGTTAAGGATTAGAGCTTTGGATATTTTAAAAACAGCTTTGCAGACTCGATACGATCATTATGAGTTCTTGGTCATGTCCTTTGGGTTGACCAATACCCCAGTTGCATTCATGGAGTCGATGAACTAGGTATTTTAACCGTATCTCGACTTCTTTGTTATTGTATTTATAGTTGATATCTTACTTTATTCTAAGAGTGAGGCCAATCATGAGGAGTATTTGTAGATTATGCCTCAGTGATTGAGGGATGAGAAGTTATATGTTAAGTTTTCTAAGTGTGAGTTTTGGTTGGAGTCTGTCTCTTTCTTGGGTCATTGGTGACTAAGGAAGGTATTATGGTTGATCCAGCCAAGATTGCAGCAGTTTGTGATTAGGTTAGGCCTACTTCGCCCATTGAGATTTGGAGTTTTGTTGGTTTGATAGGTTACTATCAATGTTTTGTTGAGGGTTTCTCATCTATTGCAGCTTTATTAACCAAGTTGACTCAGAAGAATATTTCATTTTAGTGGCTCGATGCTTGTGAGAATTTTCCAAAAGCTTAAGAATTTATTCACATCAGCTCCTATCCTGACCTTGCCCAAGAAGGACATGGTTTTTTCCATCTTTTATGATGCTTTAGGTGTTGGGTTAGGAGCTTTGTTGATGCAATAGGGTAAGGTAATTGCTTACGCTTCTCGTTAGTTAAAGCCCTATGAGAGGAATTACCACATCAATGATTTGGAGTTATGTGAGTTGTTTTTGCCTTGAAGTTTTGTATACATTACTTGTATGGAGTCCATTGTGAGATTTTCTTGGATTATTATAGCCTTTATATTTCTTCACCTAGTGAGATCTTAATATGGCAGCACTGTTAACTTGATTTGCTTAAGGATTACCACCTGACTATTCTCAATCATTCGGGCAAGGTTAATGTAATCGTAAATGCCTTGAGCCATATGTTGACCAGCATAGGTAGCTTAGTATATGTTTTGAACTAGGAGAGGTATTTGACCTTAAAGGTTTAATCTTCGGCTAGCCAGATGGTTAAGCTTAATATATCGACACATAGGTGAGTTTGGGCATTTGTAGAGACGAGGTCTTCTTTGATAGAATAATTCAAGCTCATCAGTTTGATAATGTTGGATTAAGATTGATTTGGGATATTGATTTGGGATAAGGTGTTAAGTCGTAAGCCTAAGGAAGCCTCACTCGATTCAAATGGTGTTTTAAAGATTGTTGGCTGGGTTTGTGTGCTAAGAATGGGCAATTAGATTCGATTAATTTTGGAGGAGGCTTATTATTCTAGGTATTTCATCTATTCTAGGGTGACTAAGATGTATCATGATTTGAGGCAGCATTACTGGTGGGGTGGTATGAGGAGAGATATAGTAGATTTTGTAGCTCATTACTTGTGTTGCCAGCAGATGAAGGCCGAGCATTAGAGGCCTGGTGGATTACTTCAGAGGTTACCTATTCCCAAGTAAAAGTGGGAATAGATTAATATGGATTTCGTGATTGGGTTGCCTTGTACTTTGCTTGGTTTTAATAGCATTTGGGTCATCATGGATTAATTGACCAAATCTATATATTTTATTTTAGTGTGCTGAGAGGTTGGCTCGTATCTATATTTATAAGATTGTGCATCTTCATGGCGTGCCAATGTCTATTATTTTAGGTCAAGGTTCAGTCTTCACAGCTTACTTTGGGAAGACCTTTAAGGATGAGTTGGGTACTCAGGTTGATCTTACCATAATATTTCACCTCTAGATTGATGGCTAGTCAGAGCAGACTATTCAGGTATTGAAGAATATGCTCTACACTTCTGTGATGGACTTTGGTGGATAGTGGAGTAGCAACTAGTTTTGGCAGAGTTTGCATAAAATAATAGATATCATTCCAATATTGATATGGCTCCTTTTGAGGCCATGTATGGTAGATGTTATCGCTCTCCAGTTGGTTGGTTTGAGGTTTTTGAGGTTAGATCTCGAGCTACAAACTTACTTTGTAAGTCTTTGAATAGAGTTTGGATTATTAAGGATAGACTTCGAACAACTCAAAGTAGGCAGAAGTGTTATACAGATCGTAGACTTTGTGCCTTGAGTTTTGGTATGGGTGATCGTGTTTACCATCAAGTTTCACCCATAAAAGGTGTGATGAGGTTTAGAAAGAAGGGCAAGCTTAACCCTAGTTATATTAGTCCATATGAGATTTTTCGGACTTTTGGTGATGTGGCTTATGAGTTGGTTCTACCCCCAGATTTATCAGTTGTTTATTCAATTTTTCATGTTTCCATGCTTTGCCATTACATTTTAGATTATTATCATGGCATTTGTTGGGATTCAATTCAGTTAGATGAGAGGTTGTCTTTTGTAGAAGAGCCAGTGTCCATCTGGGCTAGGGATGTTAGATAGTTGTGTTCTAGAGATATTCTAGTAGTTAAAGTCCAGTGGAGACATTGACCTATAGATGAGGCTGCTTGGGAGGTCGAGTATGATATGTGTTGTTCTTATCCCTAACTTTTTGCTGATTCAGGTATTTTCCCTTGCCTTTAGTTCGAGGACGAACTATATTTTTAGTGGTCGATGATGTATTGACCTAATTTTTTTAATGATTTATGTGAAATATTTCCTTTTGTGTGATTTGACCATTTTATCCCTACCCATAGTGCATTGTGGTATTTTTAGGGTATAGGGACACTTGGCACAATTCCCAATGCATTTTGATGTGATTTATGTGATATTATGATTTTTTGGTGGTTTAAGAATCCTTATAGTTAACTTTGGTCAACATTTATTGATTTGTGTGTCGAATGATAAAATAGACTGCACCAGTAGATCCAAAACATCGATTTGAGGTTGGTAACGTGGTTGGTGTGGTTTTATAGATTTCATATCACATTTCAACGCTTGGTCAAAAAGTTATCAAATTGGATTTTGAGGGATCAACTTTATGAAAACATCATTTTTTAAGAATCTCGTATCGTCATTAAGTTTGAAAAGTCAAATTTGATACAGTAGCATAGTTTGTTTGCATTCACAGGATTCTGGATGAATCCCAAGGGATTTGTTTCCAAGTCTCCAATAAGTGTTGGTGCATCCGCATACGTGCTAGGTCAGTGGCTTACGCGACTCAGCTGACCAGACGCAAGTGTCGCATACGTGACATCTTAGTTACGATCGCAAGACTCACATATGCGATGACAGGTTCACCTATACAATACCTTCCCTCAGGCCAGGTATCGCGTATGCGACCCGGTGATCGCGTATGCGATGCATGAGTTCTTTATATACCTATGTTTTTCCATTTTTCATATTTTTGAGACTTGAAGCTAAGTGTTTCGTGATTTTGAGTAATTTCTTCCACTTTTAAGCTTGGGTAAGATCCATAACACCTACTTCAACTATTTTCTCCAAATTTCATCATGTAATTCTTGTTTAAACGCGAATTAAAAGGTAGAAATTGGGGATTTTAGCGTGTAAGGCCTAAAAATTATAATTCTCTGACTAAAACCCAAATTTTAACCTATTTTCATTGGGGTGAGTTTCCAATCTTATAATTATCACTTTTACTTCGATTTCATCTTCAAAACAACTTTAATTCTTGATTTTAAAATGAATTTCAAAGATTTTTGCCAATAAAGCTTAAGCATGGTTTTTCTTCAATTGGGACTTCATTTTTAACTCGTTTTGCTTGGATTGTGGCTATAGACTCCTATAAATATAGGGAACATGTTTTAAAAATAAAATTACTATTTTATCCTTCTTTCTTCAAAAACCATTTCAAGGGTCCGTTTTGACCCTAAAAAAAATAAGCAATATGGGTATTGTTGGCTTTCTTTTGATGCATAGTTTCTATATTTGTATTATTTAGTTTATTATGAGTCCATTCATGATGAGTAAGGCTTTGGATTGAAGGCTTTTGGACTGGTTTTCGGCATTCGAGGTATGTTATGGTTTAACTAAAACATCCTAGGTTTTGACCCTTAAAAAATTTCCTAGAATTTCCGTTCTCTGAATCCAATACAACTCATGGGTACGAGTTGTATGTTGGGGTACGAGTGGTAGGGTTCTATTGTATGCTGAATAATGTTAGTTTGTGGGATGGTTTTGGTCACTGGAATAAGTATGACTAAGGGGTATTAGTCGTAGAGCTTGGTATGAGTCAGATTAGGGACTCGTATAGTGGGCAGTGTTTGATCCTCCTGGTATTTCATTCTGTCAGGGATACGGGTTATAGATATGGATCGTATGTTATGGTTACGACTTGGTTGGATGAGTCGAATGTTGGACAATTAATCCAATGGTTGAGGCTTGGATATGAGTAGTGGGTACCGATCGTATTAGGAGGGTACAACTCGTATGGGTCAATCGTATCCTTGTGATAAGTTTTTAAGGGATTTAAGTGAGGGTATTCTGGACATTTTCCTACTTACCCTAAATAGGACCCACGACTTCTAATATATTTAGGAGGTTAGTTACCCTATTATTCTGTTCATTAACACTTAGAAACTATTCCAAAACACCCCATAATTCTCTTAAGAGCTTTTGGGGCAAGAAGGCTAAGGTTTCATCTTGAGGATTGCTTTGATGCTTGTCTTGGTGATTTATTTCCATCAATTTTTCGGTATAAGGCATGTTTCTTTTCCCGCATTATAATTTTAGCTAAAGTCATAGTTTATATGATTGATTTCATGGTTTTACTATTTCATGATTATGGTTTTCAACTATTATTCGGAGGTTTTGATATTAAATGCTTGGTTATGGTTTCTTATAGATTTAATTATGCTTTTATATGCATTAACCGTGGATTTAGACAATTGGATTATATGGTAATGGTTTAATGGTCTTTGGAATTGGTTTTGGTGAAATTATGCCCTCAATGTGTTTGATAAAACGCTTATAAAGATATGTTCATTGCATTGACTTCTTTTAATGGAACTATTGCATGTTTTAAACTTGGTAAAGGAATCAGACATGGTTTAAATGGTTTGAAAAAGTTAAATGGTTGTGCATGTGGGGAATATAGAAGTCTCTCAAGTGGTTTAATATGGTATATGGAAGGGCACTTAAAAGTCCCTTTAACCTAAATTATTTGTCTATGAATATTACTTGCAAGTAAAGTGTGGTATGACGATATCACTATTATTGGCCTTGGTTCATAAAAGGGTAAATGGATTCGTTGGTTATTTGGAAACTGTTTTAATTGGGCATTAATGGCGGGATGTGTAGCAAAGCCGTAAAAGGTGGCAATCCCGAGAGGGACCAAAATTGGAAACTCATATTTGCCGATATAAGGATTGGTCTTAGTGGACAGTATGCATGATGTCACACTACCGAAGGATGTACTAGTCATCCCATGGGATACTTCCCTGGTCGTACGGCTACACGCACTATGGCCCTTTCAGTAGGGAGAGTTGAACCCATATAACCCATAGGTGGTTTAGGACGGCCAAGCTACACAACCCAGGTAAAGGTTTTAAATCCATGCTAAACCCGAATCCCCTTTCCCAGCACTTCTATATGTATGGTTGTATGCATTACAGATGGTTTTACTTGGTTTTATAACTGGCATTATTTTATCCTTATCCTGAGATTCATGCTAGCAATTACTCGCTAACTTGTCTATTAGCTGTTGTATACCCACGTTATGCAGGAACCGGCCGTTCGACTTCTCCTACATAGTGATTGACTTAGGGACAGTATTTGGATTGAAGTGGTGAGCTTTTATTCTTTCGGAAGGCATTTTTCATATTATGGATATTGTTAGAGGCTTTGAGTTTATTTTGGATATTAGTTTGGCCATGGTTGGGGCATGTCCTAACTAGATTTATTTACTTTTTTGGATAGAGGCTTTGTGATACTTCTGGGGGTTGGAATCAATGGGACTAGTATGGGTGTCGGACTTGGCATTAGAATAGGCTGGTGGGCTGACACCACACCATAGGATTTCTCACTGTTCCATCGTATTACATTTTAGGATTGATTATCATATTATGTTTTGATATTCTTTCTAGTTGTGGCCTGGTTTATGGACTTTTTTGGTGTGGTTTGTTATGGTTGGACTATTGGTATGGGTGGTTGGACTCGGTTAGGTTGGTCACGATTGTGATCTATTCCCAGGATCTTTGTGTTAGTTGTTACATTAGTATGTTTCATGCTTGGAATTCAGCCAACTCAGGGCAAGCAGCTGAAGGTTTGGGTGGGTAACGAGGGTGGTCTCCGGTCCTGGTCGGACTTGGGATACCCATTATGACAAGGACCCAGGGCGGGTCCTGTCATTAACTTTTTTAGACTGGGCTGGGTAGTTAATATTAATACAAAAACATGCTAAAAGTGTGAGAAATAATAATGAAAATGGCTATAATTATTGTGTCATGCCCGTGTAGGGGCATATATACTATGTATTTGGTGGTTTTTGGAATATTATTTGTTATGTGTGATCGTGTGGGATCTTATATGATATTAGTGGCCTTTTATAAGTGAAATTAGTTATATCCTGTTAATGAAAAAGCCTAATATAGTATCAATGGTGTAATTTATTTATTTTTCTACTCTCTTGGCATATGACTTATGTTGGAATCCATGGATGGTTGAAAATATTGAGTGGATTATTGACTTACTTGGTTGGTATATTGGTTGGATATGGAAATACTAATTTTGATTAGTTGTGAGCATTACATCCTCATATCATAGACATTCATGAAACATTAGTACCACCATGGAAATACTAGAAACACTGGTTTTTTCTAATAGAAAATATGACATCTTTAAAACCCTCTACCAATGGATGTTCCAGAGAGAAGTTATGGATATTGGTTGTATATAAGTTGATGAATTCCCCGTGGATCCTATGCTGGGAAGTTTTATCTCTGTAGGTGTATACTGAGGTTGTGCGACAACCTCGGGCATTATCATCATCATCTCTATTGCATTTGTATTTACTTTGTACATTTCTATGATGTATTATTTTCCTTGATGTGATACTTGTCTATGTGTATTTCATTCTTTGTATTTGTATGTGTGATACTTGTATACTTGTACTCCTCTTTCGTATTGTTATAGTGTATGTGAATATTATAAAATTATCAGTGAAGATAGTATGGGCAACCATTTGGGACATTTTTTTGGTTGCAGGTGATGTGACCTTAGTGTGTATTTTGTATGTTCTATTTTCTTCTTTGCTTAGTTGGCCTATGATATCTATTGAGTACAAGTGGACCATACTCACCCCTACTGCGCCTTTTTGGTGCAGATCCTAGTTTGAGTGCGCCTTATGGTGGTTGACTTCGGGGGATACTTTGGATTTATTTGAGGTAGCAGTTGAATTCATACTTCCGGAGTCGGCTACTACCTTTCTTTATTTAGACTATGTCTTTATTTTGCATTCAGTGACAAAGTTATTCCTATTTTGAATATCTTATGTATTTCGATCTCGAGTTGTACTAGTGATGTTCTTACAATGTGACACTAGATTTTGGGATTATTGTCACACCTCAAATCCTATTGGGGCGGACTGGCACCTGTAACCAAGGAGGCTCGGGAGAACTAGCTCATAACCTTATACTTCCCATGCATACCTCTATGATAACCCAAAATTCAGACACCATCATGTCACATATAAAAGGAAACAATCACCTGTATAAGCTCGAGCACACATATATATGTATATACAATACTTGGCCGTTGGAGCCATCACGTCTATTAACAAAACACCACCTTGACTGTACATTAGGTCTACAAAGCCTCTAGACAATACACAGAGTTTAACTAAGGATGGGACACACCCCACCATATAACTAACTTTAATACAATCCCAAAAGTGACTGGATATGACACGAAAAGCCCCGAAGCAAACTGGAACTCACCAAAAGCAGCTGGATATCCTGGCTACTACTTGTGCAGTGAATGAGCTGAGGTATCTGTGCCTGCAGCATGAAATGTAGGTCCCCCCGTGGGACGTCAGTACGAAATATGTACTGAGTATGTAAAGTTGTAGATAATCATATATGATATAGGAGCTCAATAAAAATCAGAAACAAGTGAATAAATCGTAATAGGAGCGGACCACACTTACTAGAACTTGTGACAACCTGTACATTGTATTTATTCAATCACTTTACCTTCGTTCTTATCATCTTTGTAATCATTACTGTACTGTACTTTGACCATTAGGTTGCCTCCAGTACATATCAACTGGGGTCGACCTATGATAGGCTTATGCCCTTGGGATACCACCCATAAACACATAAATAGGGATCGACCCATGATAGGCTTATGCCCCTGGGATACCACCCGATAAAAGAGAACTTCCATCACTTAGTTCAATTAATCTTTGAGATTGTTATTTCGGTCGCCACAACATTTTTGATACTTTGAAACAATGATACATCAATAAGAGACATATAAATAGACCATCAATGCAATAACAATGA
>NC_061113.1:81159440-81169801 GCF_002878395.1 Capsicum annuum
ATATATAGCAATCTAGTATTAGCAACCAAACGTCACAATTCAATTATTTGAATTCACCAAACTAGTGGTTAAGTAGTAAGCCTTAATTACACCATAAAGGGTGTCACTTTAACCCTCTTATACTCCAATTACATTCGCATGCCATGCATATTCATACAACATCCTCTAATATGAAGTTTGGATTCATTTATCCTTCCAACCAATCCATTAAACCAAATTAAGCCATATACATAAATAATCATCAATTCAATAGTATATCACCATATCCACCTTCCATAACTCAATTACCATATCCACCTTCCATAACTTAATTACCATATCCACCTTCCACAATTCAATACAACCAAACCATGCAAAATAGTCCATAACCCTATTTCCATCACCTTTCAATAACAACCAATACATATAATCCTCTATCACACATATACATATGGAAAAGAACAAAGGCAAATAATATTCATACCTTAGAATTCACCTCTTGATTATGCAATCCTGCTTGCACAAACAATAGGTGTCGTTCGAAGCTCTCGAGATGACAAACACAGTTATTGGATTACTTTGGAATTTCTACAGTTGAATCAAAAGTAATTTAAAGGTCAAATTTGGCTAAGGTTTATTCTTCCTCAATAATTGATGATGAAAATGAGTTTTTGAACTCATATACATGTATATATACACATATTCCCGTCCATAATATAATAGAAAATGACCAAAATGCCTTTAAAATTTAAATAATGTCAAATCTGTCCTTTGGTGGGCTGTTTTGATAAGCTAAAGTAGATCGACCATAACTGTTTGATCCGATATCAGATTTGGGTGAAATTGGTATCGTTGGAAGGATAATTCAAAGGTCTTTCATTTCATATAAAGTAGGCCACCCAATTCGTCTTGTACAAGGAGTTATGGTCGTTTGAAGTTGACCCTAAAAATCTATTTTGATAGAATGAAGTAAAACGAGTATAACTCCTTACTTAAATGTTGGATTTGGATGAAACCAATTGCATTGGAAAGAAGACTCAAAGATCTTTCTTTTCATAGATTGTAGCTTTTCCAGTTCATTATATTAAGGGAGTTATGATCATTCGAAGTTCACCCAAAAATTCGGCTGGCCTCAGTAGTTTGTGTGCAGGAAACTATTCCCAAATATCCCGACCACCATTTTATAGTTTTGAACGTGCTCGATTATATCCGAAACCTATCCGTTTTTGGAAATCTTTATATCGTTGGAAAGCTTATTCAATAACCTCCGCATGGAACCATCGACGAGCAAATTTTGGTATAAATAAAATAAAAAAATTAATTCCATATAAATAAGACCAATACACGTACTTGAATACGCCAATACACGTACTTGAATACGGGGTGTTACAATTATGGTATGATATCTCTGGTTATGTTTCTCCGTTTTATTTATATTGTATGGTTTGGCTTTGTTCTAAAAGTCTTACCTTGGGTTATTGTTATTATTTTCTCTTTTCGTATCTGTTTGTATGATAGGCTTATTTGTCAAGGCTTGCTGCGATAATTCCCATCATGACCCTTGGTTTCGAATCGTTACATTAAGAGAATCGCTGTTGGTTTTTTTTGTTGTTTCCATTGAGTTTAGAATGTTATTTCTAGTTGGGTAGAATATTTTGTTTACATTTACAATACTCCAAAAAAATCCCAGAGGTCTATTCTGATCATTTTTATACTTAACTTTTACTATTTTTCATTTGCTGGAGTAGAGCACTTTTGCTCTTAGTATTCGTGATAAGACCTTCACATTCGTGAAGATCTGGAAAATTAAGATTCACGATCACAAAGAAAAAGGTTCTTGGGTTCGATTTGGATTGTCTTTCGCATTTTCAAAGGAACCCATTACGATCATGATGGCCAGTTGGTGCGGTCCTAAGATTGTGACAAGGGTTCTCATGTTTGAGATAAAGGACCCTTGATAATATATATATTTCCCAACTTCAATTTTCTATTTACTTTTCAAGAACTTTAGACTTTGGTAGCTTAGAACAACGTTTTCTTGAGGGTTTTAACCCGAATTATGTCTTGGTAAGTTTTTCATACTTCCCTTGTGATTTTGTCATCAGTTTAATGCTTAAGTTAATCCTATTTCTGTTGAATTCAAGCTTAAGTTCTTGAAAATCCTCTTTGATTTTTTGGGACTTTCGGTGTTATTTTGAACTCCGAATTGAATTCCAACATTCACCCAATTTTTAGATACAGGTTTCTCAGCTTATTGGTAAGAAAAATCTAAAAAAATTGGTTTCATCGATGTGCCTGAGGGTCAATTTTTAACCCAATTTCTGGTCTAAATTGTAAATTATCAATATGGATATCATTAGTCTCGTATTAACTTATGGATAATATATTTTATAGAGTGGTAGTGGCTTAAGGCCTTACAAAATGAGAAGGTTTTCGTGTGACAGTTTGTGATTTATCATTCAGCCTTGAGGTAGGTTATAGTTTCTCAGTTAGATGATGTATATTATAAATTGCAAGTTGGTTAGAGGTTCTGCCAGTTGGGATTAGGCTTATTTCAAAATTCCAAATTTATTGGCCTATTTCGAGGACTTTAGAGTAATAATTTTGCCCGAGCCTTAGTTTAGGTTGCTTGCTTAGTTCTAGACTTATATTAGAAATCCTTAATTTTTGTTCGATGTAGGATTTCGTGGTAGAATGGATTTTTTATGATCAGTTTATTTTAAATTGCTTTCTTTCCATACTTCTTTATACCTTGAGGTTGAGGGGCTTGAGGCCCAAGGATTTGTGCGAGACTGAGTCTTAATTGGTTATGGTATGGTATGAAGGGGTAATTTTCTCTATTTCGTGTGTATATGTCTATATTTCTATACTGATATTTGTACATGCACATTCTTCATTCATGTATATATATATATATATATATATATACATATATATATATATATATATATATATATATATATATAATCAGTTTATTTTAAACTGCTTTCTTTCTATACTTCTTTATACCACGAGGTTGTGGGGCTGGAGGCCCAAGGATTTGTACGAGACTGAGTCTTGATAGGTTATGGTATGGTATGAAAGGTAATTTTCTCTATTTCATATATATATATATATATATATATATATATATATTTCTATACTAATATTTGTACATGCACATTCTACATTCATATATATGTGTGTGTATATATATACACATTCTATATATATATAGAGAGAGATATATGGATCATAGTATGGTTGGGGAGGGGGGGGGGGAATGTTGATTTTTGGCTTTTTAAAGGATTATACCCACTTTTATCAGTGATTTTGGGCTTTTGAAAGGATTGTACCACCTTTATCGTTGATTTCGGCTATTGGATAGTTCGTACCACCTTTAAATTTAATTCGATGGATGTTTATGGGCCATTTCCCCATTTAAATTTTTATTGATGAGTATGAGGCATGATTCAGGTTAGCCCAAGGTATAATTTTGGGGTTTTACTTTTCTACATTTGTTAATGAGTCTGAGGGCTTTCGCATTGCCCAAGGGATGATTCTAGGCTTTACTTTTTTGCATTGGCCACATGTTGCACTGCATGGCACAATGTGTATTACTACTATTATTTTTACTACGATGCGTCTTGTGCTTTGGACTGTTGGGATTTTTCTGAGTGCATGTTCTCTTTTCTTGTTATTTATACTATATATTGTCTTCTGAGTATAGTCGACTAATGATGCCTTCTTATTACCCCGTGTTTTGATATTCATACTATACTTCTGCATTTTTTCTAATACATAGTTTGGTATTAGTCATCCTAACTGATTCCTACTCGTTCGGAGGTACCGGTTGATCGGATTTGCAGTGAGCTTTTAGTGTCCAGAGACTTACCCCTTTCCCTCCTATACTTATTATATGTGTTTTGTACTTTTTAGATAGATTTATAATAGTTTAGTTCCACTCTTGTATCTTTAGTGGCTCTTATATCAGCGACACCAAGTTTTAGGATGGTTACTCTGTATATTTTTGTTAATATCCACTTTTTATGGGCTCGTTGTATGTATATATTTGCTTAGCTGACCCTTTTAGCTTATTACTACTGTATACTACTATAAGACTTGTCTTACCAACTTAAGGGTTACAGTAGGTATCAGCATGATCTGATTTCTAATTGTGATACTTCCTCACTTTTGGTAAAGAAAAAGGTCTTCCAATAAAAAAAAAGGACAAAAAATAGTTATCACAGTAGGCAAAGTACCGAAGGGAAGAATGCTTAATCCTAA
The DNA here is from genome assembly GCF_002878395.1 of Capsicum annuum. Taxonomy (NCBI): domain Eukaryota; kingdom Viridiplantae; phylum Streptophyta; class Magnoliopsida; order Solanales; family Solanaceae; genus Capsicum; species Capsicum annuum. Next base: position 81,163,686 of record NC_061113.1, read on the forward strand.
CATTCTAGAAGAGTTAGGGATGAAAGAATTGAAAAATAAGGGGATTTCCAATAATGGTCTAAACTATTTAATTGTTACTGCCATTAATTCATAAGGATAAAGTGATTCAATTCTATATGAATTTAAACTGATAGATAGCTACACACTATGAGTAATGTAAAGAGGACAAAGATCAACTTTACAATCCAAGAGTTGGGAGATATCTTAGGTATACCACATACCAGATATAATGACTATGTGAAAAAAAAATGAGTTGAGTATGTTCTAGAGAAAGCCAGAATATATCTAACTGATAAGTTTGCACAGAGGAAGGATATGTTGATCCTAACAAAGTTTAGAGCAGTGAAATGATTCAAGCTCACAAGTTGTTGTTTCAGCTTACGAACAAATGTGTCATGCCTAGGTTAGAAAGGAGGAATGAGGCTAGCTAGTTAGACATGTTTGTGATGGATATGTTGGATTCGGAGTCTATCAATAAAACCGTCATATTTAATGTTAAATCATATGGTAAGAACAACTAATCAAGCCAGGTGAGCCCATATCTTACCCCGCGAATCTTGGTTCATTACGAATGTTCACTCATTATAAAGTTTTCCATAAATTGAGATAAAGCGTGAAAAAATTCCTTAGGCAAACACCTCTTAATTAACGATACGAGAAGTGGCTATTTCTCAGTTTCTCGTAAATTAAAGGGAAAATTTCAGAAATAGCAACTCTGTAGCCTTAATTATAACTTTTATAGCAACAGTTTTATAATTACGAAAAATAGAAAATTATATTTGTATTTAAGTAAAATGTTGCTATATAAATACATATACAAATATATATGTATTGCTCATAAATACATATGCACAACTGAAAAATACATATTCTTCTATTACTATGAAGTGAGTAAAATATTGTTACTTTGACTATAAGTTGTAATTTTGAAAAAGTGTTACTATTTATTATAATTATAGTTTTAAGGATACTGTAATTTTTTTCAAATTAAATCCATTGTTAATGGGCCCATGTTAGGCTCGAAGGGTCGATTAAAATTAGCCCAAGCATTAATTTCGCTCTGGCCAAGAAATTGAATAATAGGGTTTAGAGGGATAATAAAGAATTTGAAACAAAATAAAAAGAAAAAAAATTACTTACTCTCTTATCTTCTCTTCTTCCTTCCTAGACTAGACTAGAAGTAGAAGTAAAGTAGAATTGAGGCATAGCAAGAGTAAACACAGAAAGGTTTAAAAAGACGTGTATGCTGTGTGTTTGAATAGATGTCTGAATGGCTCTGCTAAAGCCTTTTCCTCTTGGGCGCATGGCTTCTCGCTTTCTTCATCGTTCTCACTTTCGTACTCTTCCCTTTTCTTCAACCTCTCTTTCTTGCCCCTCTCTTTTCCTTAACACCAGGTTGCGCTCTCTCCATTGTTTAAGTACACTGTCATGTGTCTTATGTATATGTTCACCGTTAAAATTATTTATATGTTTCTTCATGTGTTTTAAGTTTTAGAAAACAATTTTTGCTAAATTTTGTAAGGTAAGAATATTAAGGTTAGTTGAATTTTAGTTCAAATGAAGGACATTCTATAGCAAGCGTCTTTCTTCTTTTTCACATTTTTTTGTTTTCGCTATGGATTCTTTTAATGGTACAAACTCTGTAACATTTTCTGTCCAGACGAATAATTCATTCTGAGAGGGATGAATAAAAATGTTATGGGTTGAGTTATTTGGTGAAATGAAGGCTAATTTTGACAGCTTTAGCCTTTTTTATATTCTTACCATTTTAATATCTTATTATTTGGAGTTGAGTCTTGAAGTAGGGTCTATCACTAACAGCCTCTCTACCTGGTAAGGTCTGCATACACTCTACCCTCTGGTAGACCTCATATACTGGGTATGTTGTTGTTGTTGTTGTTGTATTATTTGGAGTCGAATTTAAAGAGGGGGAAGATGGCACCTTTCTCTCCGTTTAACCAATTTGGTTTTGGACTTTAGTTACTTGTGTAACATATTTCATCAAGCGAGTAAAATAAATTTTACTTTATTTGGGAAAATTTATTGTTGTTCTTGTTGGTGGGAACGTATTAACCTCATTTTTGAGGAGGGTGAATGTTCTTGGTCAGCTTAATATTTCTAAAAGAGAGGCCGGTGTTCTTTATTTTAAAGGAGGGAAATGCAACCCTTTTCTGTGTTTGTAACTATTTCAGTTTTTGAAAATTTGCTTATTTGGTTTTCTGCTAAAAAACTTTTGGATTTGTTGCAGGGTGAGTAATAGGCTGAGAAGGGTGTCAGATGGGATTTTGATTAGGGACGCGGTGTCTCCAAGAGCTTTTATGTCATCAAGTATTATTACAGAGGCTTTTCAAGAAAATAGCAAGTCAAAAGCTTATGGTTCTGAGCAAATTCAGGTGAAAGAAAATCTACTGCCATTATTTATCGTATATGACGTTTTGGTCTAATATAAGATTGGGTGAAAGAAAAGAACCCTCGATCCTGCAGGAAACAATCATATCTTTTGGAGTCCTAGGTAGTGTTGGTCCTTTCGTGAAACCTGAAAAAGTCATGCCTTTCAAGTGAAAAAATCTCATTATGGAGTAAAGTCTGCAAAGATGGGATTACAGCTTGATGCTGGATTTTAGGTTGGTGGACGTTTGGTTTCTTAATTTAAAGCACTTCCGAAGATAAAAAATGATGCAATGATAAGACATATGACATGCAAAACAGGGTCAGAATGCTTTAGACAGCATGTGGCCTTTGTTATTATTGTTGCTCAGGACACTATAAATTTAACTTCTACAGCTGATCAACCGATCTCTGCTAGATATATTAGAAATGTTTGAATTCTGTGTTAAGTATTTGAAGATATTCTATTAGAAAATAGATTGAAAGATGTACAGTAAAATGGTAGTGTACTTAGGATGGAAAATGTTTTCTGTTGGAGGTGTGGGGAAGTGTTTTACCTCCGAGATATTTGGTCATATCATTTTCCAACATTTTTTTGGGTAAAAAAGAATAGAAGCTAATGAAATGTGCTCCCATGAACAATTGTTAATTACCGTATATATGGAGTTGAAATAGCACAGTTTTCAATTTGTGAGTGGAATCCATACATAGTAAGTAAGTAAGTAAACAAGGATAAGAGAAGTCAAGCAGGGGAGGGGGTGAGAGCCAGCCTAGCGGTTGAACAGGTAGAGGAACGACCTTGGTCACAAAGGTCCGAAGCTCAATAGAGGCAAAACTGGGTGAATTTTTCTTAGCTACTACTGTCTTGAGGTAATAGCTACACAATGATTTAGTCGAGGAATGCACAAGTTGATATGAACACAATTATTCAAAAGAAGTGGATGATAGGGTACTAGGACGGTATTATGGTAATGTTCCTCATTATTAAAAGTTGAAAACAATGTCTTAGTATTGTTAAAGGTCTGAAGCTAGTATTTAAATTTCTGTTTTTTTTAGAGAAAGGTTATTGTATTATAAGAGCAACACTAAGGAAATATCGAGCTATTAACGGGTGAGCAAAAAGCAAAAGAAGAATCCTTTTCCCGTGTATGGGGATTCACAAGAGGCTAAGTATTGCTTCTGGTTCATTTACAGATTCCTTCTTCGACCAAAAAGAAAATTGAAGGATACAGATAAATTTGGTCTTTTGAATGAGTTAGCTTTGTCTTCTTTCTTTTGTTCCAATGGTCCACCATATGAATCCTGGAATTGTATTTCCACAATGTCATCTTGCTCCTCTTTCTGCTTTTGTTCTAGCATTGAGGTGGTCCTGAACCCTAAGGGAAGTGAATTGAAGTAAGAGTTAAGATATTTGTTATTGAAAATAATTTGACATTAGTGACGGAAGTTGTATTCCTCCCTTTGATGGTAAGCAATTTCCTTTGAGAAAATATTTTCCACAATACAGTGTTTTTTTAATCACGTCAACAATTTCATTTCATAAGTCAGAAGGCCAAAAACAGCCGTATACTAGAAGTACACCAAACAGTAAAGAGCCTATAAAAAATTTCCGCAATACAGTGTTACTAGACATTGAATGATTTATCAGAAAAACATGTTCTTCATACCAAACACACCTGGTCTTATTATGAGTTTTGAAAATTATAGTCCATAGATAAGTGATCTCGTGTTCTACGTGTAAACTATGAAAAAAATACAATTCGGTCTTTTCAATATTATTCCTTTCCCTTAATCTTTTTGTCTTTTTCACTTCTCTTTTTGTTCTTTACTTTTCTTTCCTTTATTTGATCAAGGATAGATATGCATAGTTTGCTCATTAATCTACTCTATCATCGGTTTAGAGTTGTTAATTTCTTATAAATTAATTTGACTTGAAAATAAACATGTAGTTGTTGGACAATAAAATTTTCGAGACCGAAAAATAAATAATCGAGACAAGAAAAATATTGCAACAATCAATTTATTGATTTCAATGCGAGTGTTACAATTTCTATGAATCCTCTGATTCGCCTTTTCAAATATAAATTCAAGGGCTTAAAGCTTAATCTTGAATTTGAATTTGGTTTGCGGACTTGAGGGACTTGATCTTGACTTGTGCTTGAATTCAAGGGCTTTTGAGCTTGTTCTTGAATATTGCGGTCTTGATCTTAAATCTTGATGAACTTGATTTGAATGCTTGAGCTTTTAGAGAAATTGCGGCGTTTCATCCACGAGCTTTCTCTTCCTACTTGTTAGAGGTCTGGGGGGGTCCTTTTCTGAATTATGAGACCCTATTTATAGTTGTGGGAAAAGAAGAGTCTGATGAAGATGGACTTTCTTTGACCAATCAAATTCAAGTGATGTGACGCCTTTTTATGGGCTTTTATTTCATGGGCTTGTTGCATTATTTTGACATGCGACATGGTCCTATTGGTTCCTTCACTTGATTTGGCATGCCACATCATTTGACACGTGACGCTTATTTGGGCCTCTAGAATATTGCTTATTAAAGTGGGCTCATCATTTGTAGCCCAAATCAATGGGCTAGCCCAATAAAGATTGGACTTTATTTGAATCCATACATATTTGGACTTAAATAATTAATCCAATTATATTAATCCACAATATTTATTTGGGACTAATATATTTTGAATTTAATATAATCCGAATTTTGTACGGATTTTAATTTAATAAAATTTAGTTGCCCACACAATGCCCGACTTGGCTTGAAGTAATAATTTAATACTTTTAATGGCTATAGTATATTAAAAAAAATATCACAAACCAATAATATATGTTATAACAGCATATTGGCCATGCATTAACATTTTTCTTTTAAACATACATATTTCTTTTGCCTTGGGTCACGTGTAAACCCAAATTTGGGTGACTTCCTTTTTCTCTCATGGTATTTAATTTAATGTCACTGTATGTGCATTCCTACTTGTATTAGAAGACAAAAATGCTCATTGTGTTATTATTTCAACATGGATTGGGAATTGGCGTTTGCCGCCTTATCATTGTGCTCACAGTCCGTTGTTTATCAAAATAGGTATAGGTATTCTACAAATTTATCAAGGATTAGGGAGTACAAACCGCCCTACAACCCCTGTAAATACCTATATATTTTGTCCATGCAAAGCATCAGCTTGTAAAACTCTTTAGAGACGTCTCTTCTTCGAGCTTCAAGAATTAGCATTAAGGTATTCTTTTTTTTTTTGTAGGATTGAAATAAATAGCAATACACAATAATCGGCTTAGGGTGCGAGAGTTTAACTTCGCCTCCGTACACTCTAAGACCGACCAATTTGACTTCAAGATGGTAGCTTTGCAACAATCGGCTTAGGGTGCGAGTGTTTAACTTCGACTCCGTACACTCTTAAGACCGACCAATTTGTCTTCAAGATGGTGGCTTTGCAACAATCGGCTTAAGGTGCGAGAGTTTAACTTCGCCTCCGTACACTTTAAGACCGACCAATTTGGCTTCAAGATTGTGGCTTTGCAACAATCGGCTTAGGGTGCGAGAGTTTAACTTCGCCTCCGTACACTCTAAGACCGACCAATTTGACTTCAAGATGGTGGCTTTGCAACATTCGGCTTAGGGTGCGTGAGTTTAACTTCGCCTCTGTACACTCTAAGACTCACCAATTTGACTTCAAGATGCTGACTTTGCAACAATCGGCTTAGGG